>NW_027008996.1:0-22824 GCF_036934945.1 Oncorhynchus masou masou | reverse complement strand
TAGTTGAGGCTAAACCAGTTCCCTCCACGGTGATTAGTAGCTGTATCTTTCTGACACTGTTGGAACCAATGTGTATGTGGTGGTAGTGTAGTCCAGCTCATTAGATGGATAGAGAGAGGGAGATATGTTTGTAGAGGGAGAGAGATAATGGAAGGAGAGAGAGATGATGGAAGGAGAGAGAGAGATAGATGAAAGGAGAGAGAGAGATGGAAGGAGAGAGAGAGAGATGGAAGGAGAGAGAGCTGGAAGGAGAGAGAGATTAAATGAGAGAGAGAGATGATGGAAGGAGAGAGAGATAGATGAAAGGAGAGAGAGAGATAGATGAATGGAGAGAGAGAGATGATGAAAGGAGAGAGATAGATGAAAGGAGAGAGAGAGATGATGGAAGGAGAGAGAGAGATGATGAAAGGAGAGAGAGATGATGGACGGAGAGAGAGAGAGAGAGAGATAGATGAAAGGAGAGAGAGAGATGGAAGGAGAGAGAGAGAGATTGAAGGAGAGAGGGAGATATGTTAGAAGGAGGGAGAGAGATGATGAAAGGAGAGAGATAGATGAAAGGAGAGAGAGAGATGATGGAAGGAGAGAGAGAGATGTTAGGAGAGGGAGAGAGATGTTAGGAGGGAGAGAGATGATGGAAGGAGAGAGAGAGAGAGAGATGATGGAAGGAGAGAGGGAGAAATGAAAGGAGAGAGAGAGGTATGGAAGGAGAGAGAGAGATGATGGAAGGAGAGAGAGAGATGTTAGGAGAGGAGAGATGTTAGGAGGGAGAGAGATGATGGAAGGAGAGAGAGAGATGATGGAAGGAGAGGGAGAAATGAAAGGAGAGAGAGAGGTATGGAAGGAGAGAGAGATATGGAAGGAGAGAGAGAAATATGGAAGGAGAGAGATGATGGAAGGAGAGAGAGATATGATGGAAGGAGAGATGTTAGAAGGAGAGAAAGATGATGGAAGGAGAGAGAGATGTGATGGAAGGAGAGAGAGAGAGATGTTAGAAGGAGAGAGAGATGATGGAAGGAGAGAGAGATGATGGAAGGAGAGAGAGAGATGTGATGGAAGCAGAGAGAGTGAGATGATGGAAGGAGAGAGAGAGATGTGATGGAAGCAGAGAGAGTGAGATGATGGAAGGAGAGAGGGAGATATGTTGGAAGGAGAGAGAGATATGTTAGACGGTGAAAGAGAGAAAGAGGTTAGAGGGAGAGAGAGAGTGAGAATGAATGCAAAAGAGAGCAATTAAATTCTACAAGGTTTTTCAAACCTTCCTTAACAAAGCCTTCCCCTACAGAGCGATGAACCTGGAGAAGAGTCCCAGGGAGAGAACAGCAACACAATTAGACCCAACCAAATCATGAGAAAACAAAAGTATAATTATTTTGACACATTGGAAAGAATCAACCAAGAAACTATGTTATTTGGCCCTAAACAAAGAGCACAACGTGGCAGAATACGTGACCACTGTGACTGAACCTTAAATTAAGGAAAGCTTTGATTATGTATAGACTCTGAGCATAGCCTTGTTATTGAAAAAGGCCGCCGTAGACAGACCTGGGGCGGCAGGGTAGCCTAGTGGGTAGAGCGTTGGACTAGCAACCGGGAAGTTGTGAGTTCAAACCCCCGAGCTGACAAGGTACAAATCTGTCGTTCTGCCCCTGAACAGGCTGTAAACCCACTGTTCCCAGGCCGTCAATGAAAATAAGAATTTGTTCTTAACTGACTTGCCTGGTTAAATAAAGGTAAAATAAATAAAATGAAAAAGAGAAGATGGGCAATGTGCTCACTGCCCACAAAATCAGGTGGAAACTGAGCTGAACGTCCAAATATTCTGTTTGACCACATCAGAGACAAATATTTTCACACTGACTCTGTACCAGTACCACCTGTATATAGCCTCCACATTGACTCTGTACCGGTACCCCCTGTATATAGCCTCCACATTGACTCTGTACAGGTACCCCCTGTATATAGCCTCCACATTGACTCTGTACAGGTACCACCTGTATATAGCCTCCACATTGACTCTGTAGCGGTACCCCCTGTATATAGCCTCCACATTGACTCTGTACCGTAATACCCTGTACATAGCCTCCACATTGACTCTGTACCGGTACCCCCTGTATATAGCCTCCACATTGACTCTGTACCGTAATACCCTGTATATAGCCTCCACATTGACTCTGTACCAGTACAAACTGTATATAGTCTCTACATTGACTCTGTACCAGTACCCCCTGTATATAGCCTCCACATTGACTCTGTACCGGTACCACCTGTATATAGCCTCCACATTGACTCTGTACCGTAATACCCTGTATATATCCTCCACATTGACTCTGTACCGTAATACCCTGTATATAGCCTCCACATTGACTCTGTACCGTAATACCCTGTATATAGCCTCCACATTGACTCTGTACCGGTACCCCCTGTATATAGCCTCCACATTGACTCTGTACCGGTACCCCCTGTATATAGCCTCCACATTGACTCTGTACCAGTACCGCCTGTATATAGCCTCCACATTGACTCCGTACCGGTACCCCCTGTATATAGCCTCCACAATGACTCTGTACCGTAATACCCGGTATATAGCCTCCACATTGACTCTGTACCGGTACCCCCTGTATATAGCCACCACATTGACTCTGTACCAGTACCCCCTGTATATAGCCTCCACATTGACTCTGTACCGTAACACCCTGTATATAGCCTCCACATTGACTCTGTACCGGTACCCCCTGTATATAGCCTCCACATTGACTCTGTACCGTAATACCCTGTACATAGCCTCCACATTGACTCTGTACCGGTACCCCCTGTATATAGCCTCCACATTGACTCTGTACCGTAATACCCTGTATATAGCCTCCACTTTGACTCTGTACCGGTACCCCCTGTATATAGCCTCCACATTGACTCTGTACCGGTACCCTCTGTATATATACTACACATTGACTCTGTACCAGTACCCCCTGTATATAGCCTCCACATTGACTCTGTACCGGTACCCCCTGTATAAAGCCACCACATTGACTCTGTACCAAAACCCCCTGTATATAGCCTCCACATTAACTCTGTACCGTAATACCCTGTATATAGCCTCCACATTGACTCTGTACCGTAATACCCTGTATATAGCCTCCACATTGACTCTGTACCGGTACCCCCTTAATATAGCCACCACATTGACTCTGTACCGTAATACCCTGTATATAGCCTCCACATTGACTCTGTACCGTAATACCCTGTATATAGCCTCCACATTGACTCTGTACCGGTACCCCCTGTATATAGCCACCACATTGACTCTGTACCAGTACCCCCTGTATATAGCCTCCACATTGACTCTGTACCGTAACACCCTGTATATAGCCTCCACATTGACTCTGTACCGGTACCCCCTGTATATAGCCTCCACATTGACTCTGTACCGTAATACCCTGTATATAGCCTCCACATTGACTCTGTACCGGTACCCCCTGTATATAGCCTCCACATTGACTCTGTACAGGTACCCCCTGTATATAGCCTCCACATTGACTCTGTACCGTAATACCCTGTATATAGCCTCCACATTGACTCTGTACCGTAATACCCTGTATATAGCCTCCACATTGACTCTGTACCGGTACCCCCTGTATATAGCCTCCACATTGACTCTGTACCGTAATACCCTGTATATAGCCTCCACATTGACTCTTTTCCCTTTACCCCCTGTATATAGCCTCCACATTGACTCTGTACCGGTACCCCCTGTATATATCCTACACATTGACTCTGTACCAGTACCCCCTGTATATAGCCTCCACATTGACTCTGTACCGTAATACCCTGTATATAGCCTCCACATTGACTCTGTACCGGTACTCCCTGTATATAGCCTCCACATTGACTCTGTACCGGTACCCCCTGTATATAGCCTCCACATTGACTCTGTACCAGTACCCCCTGTATATAGCCTCCACATTGACTCTGTACCATAATACCCTGTATATAGCCTCCACATTGACTCTGTACCGGTACCACCTGTATATAGCCACCACATTGACTCTGTACCATAATACCCTGTATATATCCTCCTCATTGACTCTGTACCGTAATACCCTGTATATAGCCTCCACATTGACTCTGTACCGTAATACCCTGTATATAGCCTCCACATTGACTCTGTACCGGTACCCCCTGTATATAGCCTCCACATTGACTCTGTACCGGTACCCCCTGTATATACCCTCCACATTGACTCTGTACCGGTGCCCCCTGTATATAGCCTCCACATTGTCTCTGTACCATAATACCCTGTATATATCCTCCTCATTGACTCTGTACCGTAATACCCTGTATATAGCCTCCACATTGACTCTGTACCGTAATACCCTGTATATAGTCTCCACATTGACTCTGTACCGTAAAACCCTGTATATAGCCTCCACATTGACTCTGTACCGTAACACCCTGTATATAGCCTCCACATTGACTCTGTACCGGTACCCCCTGTATATAGCCTCCACATTGACTCTGTACCGTAATACCCTGTATATAGCCTCCACATTGACTCTGTACCAGTACCCCCTGTATATAGCCTCCACATTGACTCTGTACCAGTACCCCCTGTATATAGCCTCCACATTGACTCTGTACCGTAATACCCTGTATATAGCCTCCACATTGACTCTGTACCGGTACCCCCTGTATATAGCCTCCACATTGACTCTGTACCGGTACCCCTGTATATAGCCTCCACATTGACTCTGTACCAGTACCCCTGTATATAGCCTCCACATTGACTCTGTACCGTAACACCCTGTATATAGCCTCCACATTGACTCTGTACCGGTACCCCTGTATATAGCCTCCACATTGACTCTGTACCGGTACCCCTGTATATAGCCTCCACATTGACTCTGTACCGTAATACCCTGTATATAGCCTCCACATTGACTCTGTACCGGTACCCCCTGTATATTGCCTCCACATTGACTCTGTAACGTAATACCCTGTATATAGCCTCCACATTGACTCTGTACCAGTACCCCCTGTATATAGCCTCCACATTGACTCTGTACCGTAACACCCTGTATATAGCCTCCACATTGACTCTGTACCGGTACCCCCTGTATATAGCCTCCACATTGACTCTGTACCGTAATACCCTGTATATAGCCTCCACATTGACTCTGTACCGGTACCCCCTGTATATAGCCTCCACATTGACTCTGTACCGGTACCCCCTGTATATAGCCTCCACATTGACTCCGTACCGGTACCCCCTGTATATAGCCTCCACATTGACTCTGTACTGGTACCCCCTGTATATAGCCTCCACATTGACTCTGTACCGCTACCCCCTGTATATAGCCTCCACATTGACTCTGTACCGGTACCCCCTGTATATAGCCTCCACATTGACTCTGTACCGCTACCCCTGTATATAGCCTCCACATTGACTCTGTACCGCTACCCCCTGTATATAGCCTCCACATTGACTCTGTACCGGTACCCCCTGTATATAGCCTCCACATTGACTCTGTACCGATACCCCCCTGTATATAGCCTCCACATTGACTCTGTACCGGTACCCCCTGTATATAGCCTCCACATTGACTCTGTACCGGTACCCCCTGTATTTAGCCTCCACATTGACTCTGTACCGGTACCCCCTGTATATAGCCTCCACATTGACTCCGTACCTGTACCCCCTGTATATAGCCTCCACATTGACTCCGTACCGGTACCCCCTGTATATAGCCTCCACATTGACTCTGTTTCATGGTAATGTCTACAACTGTTGTATTCGCCGCATGTGACAAATACAATTAGATTTGATTTGATTACACAGACCCTTAAAGAATTTGAAGACAAATCCAATCTTGATAAACTGTATTAAGTGAAATACCACAGTGCACCACCGCAGCAGGAAGCTGTGTGACTTGTTGCCATCAGGAAAGGACTACCACTGGAGCACAAACCACCGCCAGCAGGAAGCTGTGTGACTTGTTGCCATCAGGAAAGGACTACCACTGGAGCACAAACCACCGCCAGCAGGAAGCTGTGTGACTTGTTGCCATCAGGAAAGGACTACCACTGGAGCACAAACCACCGCCAGCAGGAAGCTGTGTGACTTGTTGCCATCAGGAAAGGACTACCACTGGAGCACAAACCACCGCCAGCAGGAAGCTGTGTGACTTGTTGCCATCAGGAAAGGACTACCACTGGAGCACAAACCACCGCCAGCAGGAAGCTGTGTGACTTGTTGCCATCAGGAAAGGACTACCACTGGAGCACAAATACTACCTCTATTCATCTGTGAATTTATTTTCCCTTTCATTCTTCAACAATTTGCACATTGTTACAACAATAATATAACATTTGAAAGGTCTATATTATTTTAAAACTGTTGTGTCATGTTTATTCTTAATTTTTTTTATTGTTTATTTCCCTTTAGTTTCTTGTCTATTTCACTGGCTTTGGCAATGTAAACATATGTTTCCCATGCCAATAAAGCCCTTTGAATTTAATTTAATCTTGAGAGGTTAGAAGAAGAGAGAGATAACTTAGAATGAGAATGAGAGGTTAGGTTGAGAGAGAGTGAGAGAGATATATATAATGAGAGAGAGAGAGAGATTAGGTTGAGAGAGAGAATGAGAGAGAGAGAGGTTAGGAGGAGAGAGAGAGGGGTTAGGAGGAGAGAGAGGTTAGGAGGAGAGAGAGAGGGAGAGAGAGAGAGAGAGAGAGAGGTTAGGTTGTCAGCCCTGTATGTGTACTCTCATTCCCTGAGAGAGAGGCCTGAATTCCACTGTCCTTAAGGGGGGCAGAGCAGTCATCCTCTGTGGAGGTGAGCTGCTCTGTCCCCCTTTTTTTTGGCCCATTTCCCCAATCCCCAGGCCCAGAGTCAGACATAGTGCAATTTCTGTGATTTATTTACCATCCACTTTGGGTTCCCAGTTGCACATTAAAACTTAGTGCAATGCATTGAGATGTCTGGACTTAGCTGTTTTCCTGACCATCTTTTAATCTTTGGGTTCCCAGGTGCCTATTTTCAATCACCAGTTGCACAGATGTCAATGCTAATCCGCATCCGCCGACATATTTTAAACTGTCCATAAATCACTCAGGGAAGGCGCCCATGGATAGAGGGCTGCAGTAGGGTGCTCAAAGAGTGGGCATGGATATGTGGAACACCGGTAAGTGCATTTAGGACCATATTTCTATTTTTGGGTTCCCAGGTGCCTATTTTGAATTACCAGTTGCACGGATGTATGTCCGCATCCTCATCCACCAAAGTGTCCATAAATCACTCAGGGAGGGCCCCCATGGATAAAGGGCCGTAGTAGGGTGCTCACAGAGTGGGCATGGATATGTGGAACACACAGAGAGGGCTGAGGATAGGTTGAGAGATAGAGAGAGGTTAGGAGGAGGGGGAGAGAGGTTAGGAGGAGAGAGAGAGAGGTTAGGAGGAGAGTGAGAGAGTGGTTAGGAGGAGAGATATAGATGGGTTAGGAGGAGAGAGAGAGAGGTTAGGAGGAGAGCGAGAGAGAGAGAGAGGTTAGGAGGAGAGAGAGAGAGGTTAGGAGGAGAGAGAGAGGTTAGGAGGAGAGAGAGTGGTTAGGAGGAGAGAGAGAGAGAGGTTAGGAGGAGAGAGAGAGAGGTTAGGAGGAGAGAGAGAGAGGTTAGGAGGAGAGAGATAGAGGGGTTAGGAGGAGAGAGAGAGGTTAGGAGGAGAGCGAGAGAGAGAGAGAGAGAGTGAGGTTAGGATGAGAGAGAGAGAGAGGTTAGGAGGAGAGAGAGAGAGGTTAGGAGGAGAGAGAGTGGTTAGGAGGAGAGAGAGAGGTTAGGAGGAGAGAGAGAGAGAGGTTAGGAGGGGAGAGAGAGAGAGAGGTTAGGATGAGAGAGAGAGGTTAGAAGGAGAGAGAGAGAGAGGTTAGAAGGAGAGAGAGAGATTCCATCTAGACACTGTTGCCCTAGAGCACACAAAAAACTATACATACCTTGGCCTAAACATCAGCGCCACAGGTAACTTCCACAAAGCTGTGAACGATCTGAGAGACAAGGCAAGAAGGGCATTCTATGCCATCAAAAGGAACATAAATTTCAACATACCAATTAGGATTTGGCTAAAAATACTTGAATCAGTCATAGAGCCCATTGCCCTTTATGGTTGTGAGGTCTGGGGTCCGCTCACCAACCAAGACTTCACAAAATGGGACAAACACCAAATTGAGACTCTGCACGCAGAATTCTGCAAAAATATCCTCAGTGTACAACGTAGAACACCAAATAATGCATGCAGAGCAGAATTAGGCCGATACCCACTAATTATCAAAATCCAGAAAAGAGCAGTTAAATTCTATAACCACCTAAAAGGAAGCGATTCCCAAACCTTCCACAACAAAGCCATCACCTACAGAGAGATGAACCTGGAGAAGAGTCCCCTAAGCAAGCTGGTCCTGGGGCTCTGTTCACAAACACACCCTACAGAGCCCCATGACAGCAGCACAATTAGACCCAACCAAATCATGAGAAAACAAAAGATATTTACTTGACACACTGGAAAGAATTAACAAAAAAACAGAGCAAACTAGAATGCTATTTGGCCCTACACAGAGAGTACACAGCGGCAGAATACCTGACCACTGTGACTGACCCAAAATTAAGGAAAGCTTTGACTATGTACAGACTCAGCGAGCATAGCCTTGCTATTGAGAAAGGCCGACGTAGGCAGACATGGCTCTCAAGAGAAGACAGGCTATGTGCTCACTGCCCACAAAATGAGGTGGAAACTGAGCTGCACTTCCTAACCTCCTGCCCAATGTATGACCATATTAGAGAGACATATTTCCCCAGATTACACAGATCCACAAAGAATTCGAAAACAAATCCAATTTTGAAAAACTCCCATATCTACTGGGTGAAATTCCACAGTGTGCCATCAGAGCAGCAAGATTTGTGACCTGTTGCCATGAGAAAAGGGCAACCAGTGAAGAACACGCACCATTGTAAATACAACACATATCTATGCTTATTTATTTTATCTTGTGTCCTTTACCATTTGCACATTGTAAAAACACTGTATATATATATATATATATATAATATGACATTTGTAATGTCTTTATTGTTTTGAAACTTCTGTATGTGTGATGTCTACTGTTAATTTTTATTGTTTATTTCACTTTATATATTATATACCTTACTTGCTTTGGCAATGTTAACACATGTTTCCCATGCCAATAAAGCCCCTTGAATTGAATTGAATTGAGAGGTTAGAAGGAGAGATAGAGAGAGAGAGATGTTAGGAGGAGAGAGAGAGGTTAGGAGGAGAGAGAGAGAGACAGAGAGAGGTTAGGAGGAGAGAGAGAGAAGTTAGGATGAGAGAGAGAGGTTAGAAGGAGAGAGAGAGAGAGAGAGGTTAGAAGGAGAGAGAGAGAGATGTTGGGAGGAGAGAGAGAGGTTAGGAGGAGAGAGAGAGAGAGAGGTTAGGTTGAGAGACAGAGTAATAGAGAGAGATAGATAGAATGGGACAGAGAGAGACAGAGGTTAGAAGAAGAGAGATAACTTAGAAAGAGAGAGATTAGGTTGAGAGATAGAGAGAGGTTAGGAGTAGGAGAGAGAGAGGTTAGGAGGAGAGAGAGAGAGGTTAGGAGGAGAGATAGAGAGAGGTTAGGAGGAGGGGAGAGAGGTTAGGAGGAGAGAGAGAGGATAGGAGGAGAGAGAGAGTTTAGAAGGAGAGAGATAGAGGTTAGGAGGAGAGAGGGAGGTTAGGAGGAGAGAGAGAGTTAGGAGGAGAGAGAGAGAGGTTAGGGGGAGAGAGAGAGGTTAGGAGGAGAGAGAGAGGTTAGAAGGAGAGAGAGAGTTAGAAGGAGAGATAGAGAGAGAGGTTAGGAGGAGAGAGAGAGGTTAGGAGGAGAGAGAGAGAGAGAGAGGTTAGAAGGAGAGATAGAGAGAGAGGTTAGGAGGAGAGAGAGAGGTTAGGAGGAGAGAGAGAGAGAGAGAGAGAGGTTAGGAGGAGAGAGAGAGATATGTTAGGAGGAGAGAGAGAGGTTAGGAAGAGAGAGAGAGAGAGGTTAGGAGGAGAGCAAGAGGTTAAGAGGATAGAGAGAGGTTAGAAGAAGAAAAGGATAACTTAGAATGAGAGAGAGGATAGGTTGTGAGATAGAGAGAGGTTAGGAGGAGGGGGAGAGAGGTTAGGAGGAGAGAGAGAGAGGTTAGGAGGAGAGAGAGAGAGGTTAGGAGGAGAGAGAGAGGTTGGGAGGAGAGAGAGAGAGAGAGAGGTTAGGAGAGAGAGAGAGAGAGGTTAGGAGGAGAGAGGTTAAGAGGAGAGAGGTTAAGAGGAGAGAGTTTAGAAGGAGAGAGAGAGAGAGGTTAGGAGGAAACTGAGGTTAGAAGGATAGCTAGAGACAGACAGACATACATTTCTAGATTATTCTTCCTTCATATCCTCCAGGAAAACACAGACAGGAGAACACTAAATCTTAATTGCATCGCTCCAATAATGGCAGCTGACAGAGAAGCCTGCAGTCAGACAACACATGCACGCACACACACTTATAATCACACACAAATCCATTTTACACACTGGTCTAGAATACAGAGAGCGAGAAATAGTCACGGATTCGATGATGACGAGTAAAACTGAAGAATAAATCAATTTTTTATATATTTTTCTAAACAACAACCACCTTCCATCTGTAGCCATTGTGGAGGAGTGTTGCATTGATGTTGTGTAGCCCTGGGTGGTTTGGGGAGGGGAGAGAATTCTTCAGGGTGGACTTGTACCCTATTAAGGGGTGGACTTGTACCCTATTTAGGGGTGGACTTGTACCCTGTTCAGGTGTGGACTTGTACCCTATTCAGGTGTGGACTTGTACCCTATTCAGGGGTGGATTTGTATCCTATTTAGGGGTGGACTTGTACCTTATTCAAGGGTGGATTTGTATCCTATTTAGGGGTGGACTTGTACCTTATTCAGGTGTGGACTTGTACCCTATTTAGGGATGGACTTGTACCCTATTTAGGGGTGGACTTGTACCCCATACAGGTGCGGACTTGTACCCTATTCCGGGGTTTGACTTGTACCCTATTTAAGGCTGGACTTGTACCCTATTTAGGGTTGGACTTGTACCCTTTTCAGGGGATGGACTTGTACCCTATTCAGGGGTGGACTTGAACCTTATTCAGGTGTGGACTTGTACCCTATTCAGGGGTGGACTTGTACCCTATTTAGGGGTGGACTTGTACCTTATTCAGGGCTGGACTTGTACCCTATTCACCTGACTTGTACCTTATTCAGGGTGGACTTGTACCCTATTCAGGTGTGGACTTGTACCCTATTCAGGGGTGGACTTGTACCCTATTCAGGGGTGGACTTGTACCCTATTTAGGGGTGGACTTGTACCTTATTCAGGGCTGGACTTGTACCCTATTCACCTGACTTGTACCTTATTCAGGGTGGACTTGTACCCTATTTAGGGGTGGACTTGTACCTTATTCAGGGCTGGACTTGTACCCTATTCACCTGACTTGTACCGTATTCAGGGGTGGACTTGTACCCTATTTAGGGGTGGACTTGTACCTTATTCAGGGGTGTAGTTGTATCTTATTCAGGTGTGGACTTGTATCTTATTCAGGGGTGGACTTGTATCCTATTTAGGGGTGTAGTTGTACCTTATTCAGGGATGGACTTGTTTAAGTGTGGACTTGTACCCTATTTAGGGGTGGACTTGTACCTTATTCAGGGGAGGATTTGTACCCTATTTAGGGGTGGACTCGTACCTTATTCAGGGATGGACTTGTACCCTATTTAGGGGTGGACTTGTACCTTATTCAAGGGTGGACTTGTACCCTATTTAGGGGTGGACTTGTACCCTATTTAGGGGTGGACTTGTACCCTATTTAAGGGTGGACTTGTACCCTATTCAGGGGTGGACTTGTACCTTATTCAGGGCTGTTGATAGATGTCGCTGGTAAATTCGCTCCGGCTCTCTACTCTGGTTTCAGAGTCCTCTCGTCCGACTGTGCCAGAGTGCAGAATTACTGACAAATTTACAAACGTTCAACACCCGATGAATGTGGCCGGTGTCAGTAAACGTTGGTGAAAAACGACAATTAAATTGTTGCCAGAAGCACAGTTACAGTCACCAACGCTCTTGAAAACATGAAAACAGCCTATCCAGCTCTGCTAGGGCGAGTAAAATGGTCAGAGTAAGCTGTTCCCTCGTTTGTATCCAGAATTAGCCAGCAGGCTAGCCAACGTTAGCCAGTTAGCTTGGCTGTTGTCAGGTCAGAACGTCCGGATCAACCCTACTCCTCGACCAGAGCGTCCAGTGTGCGCTCTGAACGCTCTGAGAATTTACAAACGGACAATCTGACAACGCTCTGAGTTTACCAACACACAGAAGAGCGCACTCTGGCAGTCCAGATCGAATTAACGAACACACCTGTAGTATTGACCAGCCTTTAGTCTTAGAATCTTTGTTTGTTTAGAACATGGCTTCACATGTGAATCCTTAAAGAGCTGGGTGGGGCTAAAGCTTGAGAGGGTGTGAACGATGCTGATTGGGTGGGGATAAAGCTTGAGAGGGTGTGAACGATGCTGATTGGGTGGGGCTAAAGCTTGAGAGTGTGTGAACGATCCTGATTGGGTGGGGCTAAAGCTTGAGAGGGTGTGAAGGATGCTGATTGGGTGGGGATAAAGCTTGAGAGGGTGTGAACGATGCTGATTGGGTGGGGATAAAGCATGAGAGGGTATGAACGATGCTGATTGGGTGGGGCTAATGCTTGAGAGGGTGTGAACAATGCTGATTGGGTGGGGATAAAGCTTGAGAGGGTGTGAACTATGCTGATTAGGTGGGGCTAAAGCTTGAGAGGGTGTGAACGATGCTGATTGGGTGGGGCTAAAGCTTGAGAGGGTGTGATCGATGCTGATTGGGTGGGGCTAAAGCTTGAGAGGGTGTGAACGATGCTGATTGGGTGGGGATAAAGCTTGAGATGGTGTGAACGATGCTGATTGGGTGGGGCTAAAGCTTGAGAGGGTTTGAACGATGCTGATTGGGTGGGGCTAAAGTTTGAGAGGGTGTGAACGATGCTGATTGGGTGGGGCTAAAGCTTGAGAGGGTTTGAACGATGCTGATTGGGTGGGGCTAAAGTTTGAGAGGGTGTGAACGATGCTGATTGGGTGGGGCTAAAGCTTGAGAGGGTGTGAAGGATGCTGATTGGGTGGGGATAAAGCTTGAGAGGGTGTGAACGATGCTGATTGGGTGGGGATAAAGCATGAGAGGGTATGAACGATGCTGATTGGGTGGGGCTAATGCTTGAGAGGGTGTGAACAATGCTGATTGGGTGGGGATAAAGCTTGAGAGGGTGTGAACTATGCTGATTAGGTGGGGCTAAAGCTTGAGAGGGTGTGAACGATGCTGATTGGGTGGGGCTAAAGCTTGAGAGGGTGTGATCGATGCTGATTGGGTGGGGCTAAAGCTTGAGAGGGTGTGAACGATGCTGATTGGGTGGGGATAAAGCTTGAGAGGGTGTGAACGATGCTGATTGGGTGGGGCTAAAGCTTGAGAGGGTTTGAACGATGCTGATTGGGTGGGGATAAAGTTTGAGAGGGTGTGAACGATGCTGATTGGGTGGGGCTAAAGCTTGAGAGGGTTTGAACGATGCTGATTGGGTGGGGCTAAAGTTTGAGAGGGTGTGAACGATGCTGATTGGGTGGGGCTAAAGCTTGAGAGGGTGTGAACGATGCTGATTGGGTGGGGCTAAAGCTTGAGAGGGTGTGAACGATGCTGATTGGGTGGGGATAAAGCTTGAGAGGGTGTGAACGATGCTGATTGGGTGGGGCTAAAGCTTGAGAGGGTTTGAACGATGCTGATTGGGTGGGGCTAAAGTTTGAGAGGGTGTGAACGATGCTGATTGGGTGGGGCTAAAGCTTGTGAGGGTGTGAACGATGCTGATTGGGTGGGGCTAAAGCTTGTGAGGGTGTGAACGATGCTGATTGGGTGGGGATAAAGCTTGAGAGGGTGTGAACGATGCTGATTGGGTGTGGCTAAAGCTTGTGAGGGTGTGAACGATGCTGATTGGGTGGGGCTAAAGCTTGAGATTGTGTGAACGATGCTGATTGGGTGGGGCTAAAGCTTGTGAGGGTGTGAACGATGCCGAATTCGTGTGGATAGAATATCTCATCATTAGCTGTTCCAAAACATTCAAAGGTCACTTTCTCAAAAGTGAAGTTACAAGTTTATCAACTTTTAAAGCAAAATGATTTTCCCATTGTCCCTCAACTGTAGTGTATATCATGTTCTAGGTCTCTACTTTTTACCGATGTAAAAAACAAAAACACAATTTAATATGTTGCTCTCTTTTTCTCCCTAGTGTCTCCATGGTAACATTTTCTGAGGATGAATCATAGCTGATTTGGGTGTATATTGTGTTTTTGTCTGTGATAATATCGGTGCTCTAAATATAGCCTCCATTCTATTAAATGTGTTTTTTGGAATTAGCAACACAAAAGCAGAGGTATAAACCACAGAAAAGCAATGATCTGATATCATTATTTGAGCAATCTGCAATATGCACTGATATCCCGTTTCTTGTTTCTCTTGAGAAAACAGTCTGTTGCTGATGAACATTCTGTTTATCGCCTCAACTGCTGCTTTTCAGTTTAGATTTCTGTGTCCTGGACCAAAACACACATTTAATAGGCCATGATGCGCACACACACACACACACACACACACACACACACACACACGCACACACACACACACACACACACACACACACACACACACACACCACACACACACGCACACACACACCACACACACACGCACACACACGCAAGCACACGCACACACACACACACACACACACACACACACACACACACACACACACACACACACACGCACACACACGCAAGCACACGCAAGCACACGCACACACGCATAAACACACACAAACACACACACACACACACACACGCACACACACACGCACACACACACCACACACACACGCACACACGCAAGCACACGCACACACGCATAAACACACACAAACACACAGACGTGATGCACGCACACACACACACACACACACACACACACACACACACACACACACACACACACACACACACACACACACACACACACACACACACACACACACACACACACACACACACTCACACACACACACAATAATGGGATATTAAATAGAGGATACTACCCCAGGGATAATCTGAATAAAATTAACTGAACCAACCAGCATGTCAAACTGTAGTCTCTCAATAGAAGGATATCTGACACACCTGCAAAACAAACAAAATACGTTTTAATCAGTGCTTTTCCTCGTTCCCCACATTGGATTTATAGCTGACCAGGAAATGCCAGGCAGCCGCCGTCTGATTGGTTGAGCTGACGGACACATACTGTAATGTATTCACGTTGTGATGATTGTGATATAACCAATGGAAAACAGCAGGACCCATTTCTCTTAAGTCACTCTTTTCAAAACGCTTCACACAGTTCTCCTAACCAACGTTCAGCTTGGCACAGCAGTTCATTTCACATCCTATATGCAATAAAACCAAAACACTTCATACATGTCTCAAATCAACTCATTATTCCATAACACTAGCAAAGGTTGTCCCCCAACAAGCCCACTTTGTCACTCAAAAAACATGACCTAAACAACACGAACAACAGGTAGCATTACACAATGTTTTCTTCTGTAAAATGTCTTTACAAAACAAGAATGACACCTCTCTAATGATTAGAGTACGCTGCCGTTTATGTTACAGGAATGAATCAGACATGATGCAACATGCTTCAATAGGTTTTATGGTATTTTATGGCATTTTATGGCATTGAGTGATTCCAAAATACAATCATTTGTATATACACCATCTACCGATACAGATACAGATACAGTAGCAATGCAGCAATGCCAGTCAACCCAGTCTTCTGCATTTGGCCACAGGTTGATATCCACGTCACATCTTATATCATCTTGGGCAATACACCTAGGAAATAATCTTTTTGCCTGGTCCATCCCTGGCAATCTTCTGCAGATCTTCTTCCAGCCTTCACTGCATCCTGAAAGAACATTTGATCATGTAGATGGTGGTCATAAACCTAAATAATTCCTCTATGGGGTTGAGGAACGGAGAGGAAGGAAGGAGGAAAATGACACCATCCTGGGATGGACTGCAAACCACTGTGATTACACTGGAGTGGTGAAATGCCACATTGTCCCATACAATTAGAAACGTTGGCCGATTTCGCCTCACTGCAACCCTTTCCTCACCTGGTACAACCCTTCCATGGAGGTCCTCCAGGAATGTAATGAGACGCTCGGTGTTGTATCTCCCAATTAGCGGCCATCAGAGGATATTGCTGCACACATTGTGATGTTGGCACCCCTCTGGCCCAGACATCCACTGTGGCTCTTTTCCCCAATCACATTCCTTTCCTCTCACCGCTGTGTTTTGGCCAAGTTGAAACCAGCCTCATCCACAAAGATGAATATGTGGGGTGTTTGCGTGGCTTCAATCTCCATGACTATAAATCCACAAGGCAACATAAGAGTTAGGCTATTACAGTATATTACATTACACCTAAAAACATTGTTGTGTCTCTGGCCTGTTTGGTTTTGTTCAAAACCAGTTCTGTATTTTATAGTCATCTTTCCTGGACATGTTGGTTCCTGAGTTGCTTGACGTGTTCAGAGTTCCTCTCAAAGTTGACAGTGTACAACTGCTTCATCCTGACTTGATGTTGTTTCAGGACTCTAGAAATAGTTTTGTTTTTAGTACATTGTGAATATTTGTAATGTTGTCTGCCAACACTCTCTACCGAATCTCTGAGAATATTATGTTTCTGACGACCATAACAACGATTGCAGTTTCCTGCACAGCAGTGAAAGTCCTACCTCTCCCGCCTGTGGGAGGAAACCGTTGGGTCCTAAGCAGAAATAAAAAAACAATTACACACAAGTGGCCTTGGAGGCTTTGCTCAATTTACTTCTGTAATGTGCAGGTGAGTCAGATGCCCCTTGCAGAATGCATATCTTACCAGTTGTTTTGCCTGAAATGTCTCACATTAGATGCCACTGTTGAGCGTTGCAGTCTTGGCTGCACTCTCAGACCAGCCTCTCTCATTGATAGACCATGATTTGTTACATGATCAATTATAGCAGCCCCTCATCTCATCTGAGACTACAGCTCTTGATCTTCCTCTGTCTTCTTCCACCACGCATTCATACTCCTCTTCCTCTCCCTCTCCCAGCCACTCTTCTTCCTCTGTCAGCCACTTCTCCATCTCTGGCTGGGTTCATGTTTGGATAACAGTACATCATTATTCCTAAGACGTCCCCTTTTGTATAGATGGTAAGGAAATTGAAAGACTAACACCTGTGTAGGTGTTCAGCTACAATGGGAATCAGCTGTGGTTGGTCTAATTGTTTTGGTAGTTTTTCATTTTTTTAGATTTGGAACATATTTCAATACTGTATTAATGTAGAAATGTAGCAATACTGTTATGTTCTTATTCAATTTTGTGTTACGTTTTGAACTTAAAAAACTTTCAGGATCGGCCCCTTTTTACATTTTTTTTTTTTGCCTAAAATGACATATCTAACTGCCTGGAGCTCAGACCCTGAAGCAAGGATATGCATTTTCTTGATACCATTTGAAAGGAAACACTTTGAAGTTTGTGGAAAGGAATGTTAAAGGAATGTAGAAGAATATAACACATTAGATCTGGTAAAAGATAATACAAAGAAAAAATAAAATTGTTTTTTTTGCCCTGGTGAAATTTTGATTTTGGCCACTAGATGGCAGCAGTGTATGTGCAAAGTTTTAGTCTGATCAAATGAACCATTGCATTTCTGTTAAAATGTTTGTATCAAGACTGTCCAAATGTGCCTAATTTGTAATTTAGTAACTTTTCATGTTAACCTCTCTGGGCAACCCGACGCGCTAGCGTCCCACCTTGCCAACAATAAATGCAAATGCGCTACACCAAATGCTAATAGCATTCGTTAAACGTTCATCAAAATTCACATACAGGGTACTCAATTCAAGCTACACTCGTTGTGAATCTAGCCAACGAGTAAGATTTGTAAAATGCTTTTCGGCGAAAGCATGAGTAGCTATTATCTGACAGCAGGCAACACGCCGAAATACCAGAAGGGGACGTTAACAAAGGAATTAGTGTAGCCGGCGCTACACAAAACACAGAAATAAAATATAAAACATTCATTACCTTTGACGAGATTCTTTGTTGGCACTCCTATATGTCCCATAAACATCACTATTCGGTCTTTTTTTCAATTAAATCGGTCCATATATACCCTAAATATCGATCTATGAAAAGTGTGTGATCCAGGAAAAAAATACGTTTTAAAACGCAACGTCATTTTTTTAAATTAAAAAAGTTGACGATAAACTTTCACAAAACACTTCAAAATACTTTTGTAATCCAACCTTAGGTATTAGTAAACGTTAATAATCTATCAAATTGATCACGGGGCGATGTGTATTCAATAGCTCCACGTCTTGAACTCATGGTCGAAAATTTCTCCTCCAAAACATCCTGTTGGAGACCGGAAGGAAATGGGTTGTCTCTTACTCGTTTGACCAAGAAACAAAGCCCAGGCAATTGACAAGACTGGCGACATCGTGTGGAAGCTGTAGGACTTGCAATCTCAGCTCTATGTAATTTGGTTTCCCATAAACAATACATGCAAGTGGCGCATTGATACTTTTTCCAGTTTTCAGTGATCAGTTTTTCTTGCGCTTTTCGATGAAACACAGGCTCTGTTATAGTCACAGTCGTGATTTAACCAGTTTTAGAAACGTGTGTTTTACCTACCACCTTTTGGATTTGCCATTTTTTATTTTAGGATTTTTTCTTTATTAAATACACCGTCTTAAGTACTGCTGTGTCTGCCTCATCTTCTGGGTTCTGCTGTCTATTCGTGGCTCAGTTGGTTAAGTGACTGTTTCTCACTCCGGAGACCCAGGTTCAGTAACCGGGTCCTGACAGAAACACAGAGCCAAAAATGAACCCAGAGGCAGCCAGTTCCCAGGACCTTTTTGCCACGCTGTCCCACCACCAGGAGACTGTCCAACGCCACGAAGCCGCCCTGGTTCAGCAAGAGGCCTTAATGGCTAGACATTCTCATCTTCTGTCGGAGATGCTGACTTCCATTAAGCAAGTATCTGATCGACTTACCCTGGCAACAGTTCCCGTCCCAGTACCTCAAGATTCACGTACCCATGGCAGTTAACCCCCTGGCTGAACCTCGCCTTCCACCTCCCCAACGGTTCTCAGGTGATCCAAGTGCTTGTAAAGGGTCCTTTGAGCTACAACCCTCGTCGTTTCCCACCGACCGGTCTAAGATCGCTTATATCATCACCCTGCTGTCGGAGAAAGCCCTGGCCTGGGCTACTGCTGTGTGGGATGCCCATAGTTCCTGCTGCCAGCTACTCTGCCTTTGCTGAGGAATTCAAACGAAGTGTTTCAAGGCCCAAGCAGTGGTTCTGACTCAGCAAACAGCTCCTGACTCTCCACCAAGGTTGGCGCAGCGTGACGGACTATGCCATCCAGTTCCGCACGGTGGCAGCAACAAGTTGCTGGAACAGCGAGGCGCTCATAGTGTGCTCTGAAAGGAAGCCTTTCCGACACTATCCAAGATGAACTGGCCACTCGGGAACCACCGGACAATCTCGAGTCCCTGATCAAGTGGCCTCCCGCATGACCAGCGTCTGAGAGAGAGAGACTCAACCGTAGACCTCTAGCCCCTATCAGTCCCAGCTCCGAGTCCCCACCTTATCCTCGCTGGCTCCATCGGAACCCATGCAGATTGACGCATCTCCCAGGCTGAGAGACCGCCGGATGAGGGAGCGACGCTGTCTATATTGCGGCAAACCGGGCCATTTCCGTTCCACGTGTCCCGGGCTCCAGGGAATGCGCTCTGTCCCGTACAGACCGGGGAACTGTAACGGGAAACATAACCTCCTCCCATCCGTCCAACTCCCGTCTGCTCATTCCAGTCACCCTCTCCTGGGACAACCACAAGCTTCACCTTCAAGCCTTGGTAGACTCTGGAGCCGCAGGTAACTTCATGGATGGTGTCTGGGCGAAGGAGAATGGCGTTCCCTCTGAACCTCTAAGTGAACCCATGAGGGTCACTACATTGGATGGAAGCCCTTTGGGATCTGGACTTGTCACTCATGTCACTACCTCCTTGCGACTTTCAGTTTCACAACACCAGGAATTGATGAACTTTCATTTGATCTCCTGTTCCGAGTTCCTCTCGTCCTTGATACCCCCTGGCTTCACAGCCATAACCCTCACATCGACTGGTCTGTGGGCACTATCAAGCAGTGGGGTCCTACGTGCCAAGCTACTTGTATTTTCCAGAATTCCCGAGTTCTACTCCCGAAGTCTTTTGTAGAATCCATTGACCTGACCCGAGGTCCCGTTACCATGACCTCAAACTGGTGTTTAGCAAACAGAGGGCCACCATGCTACCACCCCATAGACCTTACGATTGCCCCATCGACCTGTTTCCGGGCACTTGCCCCCAGGGGTCGGATCTTTCCCTATCTCCACCCGAACGAGCTGCTATGGGATACCTACACATCAAGGACGCCTGGAAGCAGGCCTGTCGTCCATCCACCTCCGGCGGAAGCAGGGTTTCTTTGTGGGCCAAGAAAGACGGTGGATTACGTCCTTGCATCGACTACCGGGACTCAATGCCATAACCGGGCCCGTAACCGTTACCCGCTACCCCTTATGGCCACAGCCGAGCTGCTCCAGGAAGCAGTTGTTTTCACTAAGCTTGACCTGCGGAACGATACCATCTTGTGCGGATCAGACCTGGTGACGAGTGGAAGACCGCTTCAACACGCCTACTGGTCACTATGAATACTTGGTGATGCCCTTCGGCCTGACCAACGCCCCAGCGGTGTTCCTAGCGCTCATAAACGATGTGCTTAGGGATATGCTTAACATATTTGTGTTCGTTTACTTGGATGACATCCTCATCTTTTTCGGCTCCCTTCAAGAACACACTAAGCATGTCAGACAAGTACTCAAACGCCTCCTGGACAGCCATCTGTACGTTAAGCCGGAAAATGTGAATTCCATTCATCCCGAGTACAATTCCTGGGATTTGTAGTGGAACCCGGCCGAGTCCAAATGGACCCCAGGAAGGTAGGGGCGGTAGCGGATTGGCCCACCCCCAAATCCGTTAAGGAAGTTCAGCGTTTCCTGGGCTTCACAAACTTTTACCGCAAGTTCATCAAGAACTTCAGCTTGGTGGCAGCCCCTCTCTCAGCTTTAACCAAGGGTGGCAATGCAAGGTTTTTGTGGGGAAGAGAAGCTGAGACGGCCTTCCAAGGACTCAAGCAGCGCGTTCTCTCTGCTCCCATCCTGATACTACCGACTACGGATGAACCATTTGTGGTGGAGGTAGACGCATCAGAGGTTGGTGTTGGAGCTGTCCTGTCTCAGAGGGGTGAAGACAAGAAGCTTCATCCGTGCGCTTTCTTCTCACACCGGCTTACCCCGACTGAGAGGAACTACGATGTGGGGGATCGTGAACTCCTAGCGGTTAAGATGGCATTGAAGGAATGGAGACACTGGCTCGAGGGGGCTTCTCACCCGTTTCAAGTGCTTACGGACCACAAAAATCTGGAGTATATCCAGCAGGCGAAGCGGTTGAACTCTAGACAAGCTAGATGGTCTCTTTTCTTCAATCGATTCCAGTTTATCCTCACCTATCGGCCCGGGTCGAAGAATCTCAAACCGGATGCCCTGTCCCGAGTCTACGCTCCTGCCATTCGAGATGACACGGACATGCCTGTCCTTCCTGCTGCTAAGATTGTGGCTCCGATCTCGTGGCAAGTTGAGGATACCGTGAGACGTGCTCAAGCTAGCGAACCGGACCCGAAAGGAGGTCCTGCCAATCGGTTGTTTGTCCCCAAGGCAGTGAGGACTCAGGTCCTTCTGTGGGGGCACTCCTCTCGCCTCACCTGTCATCCGGGCGTAGGTCGCACCTTGGAGTTCATCCAGCGTAAGTTCTGGTGGCCTACCATAAGAGAAGACGTTGCCACTTTCGGTCAATGCCTGTCCCGTGTGCTGCCAGGGCAAATCTTCTCACCTCCGCCCTCAAGGACTCCTTCACCCTTTACCTGTTCCCCACAGACCCTGGTCCCATATCTCATTGGACTTTATTACTGGACTTCCTCCATCCCATGGCAATACTACTATCCTAGTCATAATCGACAGGTTTTCAAAGGCGGCCAGGTTCGTCCCTCTGACTAAGTTACCTTCTGCCAAGGAAACGGCTGAGTTGGTAATTAATCATGTGTTCCGAGTCTTCGGCATTCCTCAAGATGTGGTTTCTGACAGAGGTCCCCAGTTCGCCTCAAGGTTTTGGAAGGCCTTCTGCCAACTCATGGGGGCTTCTGCCAGTCTATCTTCAGGGTACCATCCGGAGTCCAACGGCCAAACAGAGAGGATGAATCAAGAGCTGGAAACCACCCTCCGATGTATGACTCGTGACAACCCGTCCACATGGTCATCCTTTATTGTTTGGGCCGAATACGCGCACAACACCTTGCGCTCCTCCTCCACTGGTATGTCCCCGCACGAGTGTCAGTTTGGCTATGCTCCTCCATTGTTCCCTGACCAGGAGGCAGAAGTCAGAGTGCCTTCAGCCTTGAAGATTCGTCAGACGCTGTCGGCTTATGTGGAGGAAGACCCGTCTTAATCTGATGCGTTCCTCACAGAGGTATCAACAACAAGCCAACAGACG
>NW_027008995.1:50000-60576 GCF_036934945.1 Oncorhynchus masou masou | reverse complement strand
TCTTAAAGACACCTATGGGGGTGTCCACTGAACGATGCAACAGGAAATATGGGCTCTTAAAGACACCTATGGGGGTGTCCACTGAACGATGCAACAGGAAATATGGGCTCTTAAAGACACCTATGGGGGTGTCCACTGAACATCAACAGGAAATATGGGCTGAACCTATGGGGTGTCCACTGACAGAAATATGGGCTCTTAAAGACACCTATGGGGGTGTCCACTGAACGATGCAACAGGAAATATGGGCTCTTAAAGACACCTATGGGGGTGTCCACTGAACGATGCAACAGGAAATATGGGCTCTTAAAGACACCTATGGGGGGTGTCCACTGAACGATGCAACAGGAAATATGGGCTCTTAAAGACACCTATGGGGGTGTCCACTGAACGATGCAACAGGAAATATGGGCTCTTAAAGACACCTATGGGGGTGTCCACTGAACGATGCAACAGGAAATATGGGCTCTTAAAGACACCTATGGGGGTGTCCACTGAACGATGCAACAGGAAATATGGGCTCTTAAAGACACCTATGGGGGTGTCCACTGAACGATGCAACAGGAAATATGAACGACACCTGCCACTGAAGGAAATATGGGCTCTTAAAGACACCTATGGGGGTGTCCACTGAACGATGCAACAGGAAATATGGGCTCTTAAAGACACCTATGGGGTGTCCACTGATAACAGGAAATATGGGCTCTTAAAGACACCTATGGGGGTGTCCACTGAACGATGCAACAGGAAATATGGGGAAATATGGGTTCTTAAAGACACCTATGGGGTGTCCACTGGGGTATGGGCTCTTAAAGACACCTAACGATCCACTGCAAACAGGAAATATGGGCTCTTAAAGACACCTATGGGGGTGTCCACTGAACGATGCAACAGGAAATATGGGCTCTTAAAGACACCTATGGGGGTGTCCACTGAACGATGCAACAGGAAATATGGGCTCCACTGAACGATGCAACAGGAAATATGGGCTCTTAAAGACACCTATGGGGGTGTCCACTGAGGTGTCCCACGATGCAACAGGAAATATGGGCTCTTAAAGACACCTATGGGGGTGTCCACTGAACGATGCAACAGGAAATATGGGCTCTTAAAGACACCTATGGGGGGTGTCCACTGAACGATGCAACAGGAAATATGGGCTCTTAAAGACACCTATGGGGTGTCCACTGAACGATGCAACAGGAAATATGGGACTATGGGGGTGTCCACTTGCAACAGACACCTATGGGGGTGTCCACTGAACGATGCAACAGGAAATATGGGCTCTTAAAGACACCTATGGGGGTGTCCACTGAACGATGCAACAGGAAATATGGGCTCTTAAAGACACCTATGGGGTGTCCACTGAACGATGCAACAGGAAATATGGGCTCTTAAAGACACCTATGGGGGTGTCCACTGAACGATGCAACAGGAAATATGGGCCACTCTGCAACAGGAAATATGGGCTCTTAAAGACACCTATGGGGGTGTCCACTGAACGATGCAACAGGAAATATGGGCTCTATTGTCTTAAAGACACCTATGGGGGACACCTATGGGGTGTCCACTGAACGATGCAACAGGAAATATGGGCTCTTAATATGGGCTCTTAAAGACACCTATGGGGGTGTCCACTGAACGATGCAACAGGAAATATGGGCTCTTAAAGACACCTATGGGGGGTGTCCACTGAACGATGCAACAGGAAATATGGGCTCTTAAAGACACCTATGGGGGTGTCCACTGAACGATGCAACAGGAAATATGGGCTCTTAAAGACACCTATGGGGGTGTCCACTGAACGATGCAACAGGAAATATGGGCTCTTAAAGACACCTATGGGGTGTCCACTGAACGATGCAACAGGAAATATGGGCTCTTAAAGACACCTATGGGGGTGTCCACTGAACGATGCAACAGGAAATATGGGCTCTTAAAGACACCTATGGGGGTGTCCACTGAACGATGCAACAGGAAATATGGGCTCTTAAAGACACCTATGGGGGTGTCCACTGAACGATGCAACAGGAAATATGGGGGTGTCCACTTAAAGACACCTATGGGGGTGTCCACTGAACGATGCAACAGGAAATATGGGCTCTTAAAGACACCTATGGGGGTGTCCACTGAACGATGCAACAGGAAATATGGGCTCTTAAAGACACCTATGGGGGTGTCCACTGAACGATGCAACAGGAAATATGGGCTCTTAAAGACACCTATGGGGGTGTCCACTGAACGATGCAACAGGAAATATGGGCTCTTAAAGACACCTATGGGGGTGTCCACTGAACGATGCAACAGGAAATATGGGCTCTTAAAGACACCTATGGGGGTGTCCACTGAACGATGCAACAGGAAATATGGGCTCTTAAAGACACCTATGGGGGTGTCCACTGAACGATGCAACAGGAAATATGGGCTCTTAAAGACACCTATGGGGGTGTCCACTGAACGATGCAACAGGAAATATGGGCTCTTAAAGACACCTATGGGGGTGTCCACTGAACGATGCAACAGGAAATATGACACCTATGGGGGTGTCCACTGAACGATGCAACAGGAAATATGGGCTCTTAAAGACACCTATGGGGGTGTCCACTGAACGATGCAACAGGAAATATGGGCTCTTAAAGACACCTATGGGGGTGTCCACTGAACGATGCAACAGGAAATATGGGCTCTTAAAGACACCTATGGGGGTGTCCACTGAACGATGCAACAGGAAATATGGGCTCTTAAAGACACCTATGGGGGTGTCCACTGAACGATGCAACAGGAAATATGGGCTCTGAACGATGCAAAGAAATATGGGCAAAGACACTATGGGGGTGTCCACTGAACGATGCAACAGGAAATATGGGCTCTTAAAGACACCTATGGGGGTGTCCACTGAACGATGCAACAGGAAATATGGACACCTATGGGGGTGTCCACTCTTAAAGACACCTATGGGGGTGTCCACTGAACGATGCAACAGGAAATATGGGCTCTTAAAGACACCTATGGGGGTGTCCACTGAACGATGCAACAGGAAATATGGGCTCTT
The DNA here is from genome assembly GCF_036934945.1 of Oncorhynchus masou masou. Classification (NCBI taxonomy): domain Eukaryota; kingdom Metazoa; phylum Chordata; class Actinopteri; order Salmoniformes; family Salmonidae; genus Oncorhynchus; species Oncorhynchus masou. The sequence goes on along the minus strand of NW_027008995.1, from coordinate 57,524 downwards.
AAAGATGCAACAGGAAATATGGGCTCTTAAAGACACCTATGGGGTGTCCACTGAACGATGCAACAGGAAATATGGGCTCTTAAAGACACCTATGGGGGTGTCCACTTAAAGACAAAGACACCTATGGGGGTGTCCACTGAACGATGCAACAGGAAATATGGGCTCTTAAAGACACCTATGGGGGTGTCCACTGAACGATGCAACAGGAAATATGGGCTCTTAAAGACACCTATGGGGGTGTCCACTGAACGATGCAACAGGAAATATGGGCTCTTAAAGACACCTATGGGGGTGTCCACTGAACGATGCAACAGGAAATATGGGCTCTTAAAGACACCTATGGGGGTGTCCACTGAACGATGCAACAGGAAATATGGGCTCTTAAAGACACCTATGGGGGTGTCCACTGAACGATGCAACAGGAAATATGGGCTCTTAAAGACACCTATGGGGGTGTCCACTGAACGATGCAACAGGAAATATGGGCTCTTAAAGACACCTATGGGGGTGTCCACTGAACGATGCAACAGGAAATATGGGCTCTTAAAGACACCTATGGGGGTGTCCACTGAACGATGCAACAGGAAATATGGGCTCTTAAAGACACCTAAAGGGGCAACAGGAAATGTCCACTGAACGATGCAACAGGAAATATGGGCTCTTAAAGACACCTATGGGGGTGTCCACTGAACGATGCAACAGGAAATATGGGCTCTTAAAGACACCTATGGGGGTGTCCACTGAACGATGCAACAGGAAATATGGGCTCTTAAAGACACCTATGGGGGTGTCCACTGAACGATGCAACAGGAAATATGGGCTCTTAAAGACACCTATGGGGGTGTGTCCACTGAACGATGCAACAGGAAATATGGGCTCTTAAAGACACCTATGGGGTGTCCACTGAACGATGCAACAGGAAATATGGGCTCTTAAATATGGGGGTGTCCACTCTTAAAGACACCTATGGGGGTGTCCACTGAACGATGCAACAGGAAATATGGGCTCTTAAAGACACCTATGGGGGTGTCCACTGAACGATGCAACAGGAAATATGGGCTCTTAAAGACACCTATGGGGGTGTCCACTGAACGATGCAACAGGAAATATGGGCTCTTAAAGACACCTATGGGGTGTCCACTGAACGATGCAACAGGAAATATGGGCTCTTAAAGACACCTATGGGGGTGTCCACTGAACGAAATGCAACAGGAAATGCAACAGGAAATGGGCTCTTAAAGACACCTATGGGGGTGTCCACTGAACGATGCAACAGGAAATATGGGCTCTTAAAGACACCTATGGGGGTGTCCACTGGGGTGTCCACTGAACGATGCAACAGGAAATATGGGCTCTTAAAGACACCTATGGGGGTGTCCACTGAACGGGGTGTCCACTGCAACAGGAAATATGGGCTCTTAAAGACACCTATGGGGGTGTCCACTGAACGATGCAACAGGAAATATGGGCTCTTAAAGACACCTATGGGGGTGTCCACTGAACGATGCAACAGGAAATATGGGTTCTAAAAGACACCTATGGGGTGTCCACTGAACGATGCAACAGGAAATATGGGAACGATCTTAAAGACACCTATGGGGGTGTCCACTGAACGATGCAACAGGAAATATGGGCTCTTAAAGACACCTATGGGGGTGTCCACTGAACGATGCAACAGGAAATATGGGCTCTTAAAGACACCTATGGGGGTGTCCACTGAACGATGCAACAGGAAATATGGGTTCTAAAGACACCTATGGGGGTGTCCACTGAACGATGCAACAGGAAATATGGGTTCTAAAGACACCTATGGGGGTGTCCACTGAACAGGAAATGCAACAGAAATATGGGTTCTAAAAGACACCTATGGGGGTGTCCACTGAACGATGCAACCAGGAAATATGGGTTCTAAAACCTACACCTATGGGGGTGTCCACAGGAAATATGGGTTCTAAAAGACACCTATGGGGGTGTCCACTGAACGATGCAACAGGAAATATGGGTTCTAAAAGACACCTGAACTGATGCAACAGGAAATATGGGCTCTAAAAAGACACCTAATGTCCACTGAACGATGCAACAGGAAATATGGGCTCTAAAGACACCTATGGGGGTGTCCACTGACACCCACAGGAAATATGGTGTCCACTAAACCTGCAAACAGGAAATATGGGTTCACTAAACCTGCCCATAGAAAAGGCAAATGAAAATAAAACAACACCAACCTGTAATATGGAGTAGAAAACCACACTGTAATATGGAGTAAACACACCAACCTCCTATATATGGAGTAGAAACCACACCAACCTGTAATATGGAGTAGAAACCACAACAACCTGTAATATGGAAAACCACACCAACCTGTAATATGGAGTAGAAACCACAATATGGAGAAAACAACCTGTAATATGGAGTAGAAACCACACCAACCTGTAATATGGAGTAGAAACCACACCAACCTGTAATATGGAGTAGAAACCACACCAACCTGTAATATGGAGTAGAAACCACACCAACCTCCTATAATATGGAGTAGAAACCACACCAACCTGTAATATGGAGTAGAAACCACACCAACCTGTAATATGGAGTAGAAACCACACCAACCTGTAATATGGAGTAGAAACCACACCAACCTCCTATAATATGGAGTAGAAACCACACCAACCTCCTATAATATGGAGTAGAAACCACACCAACCTGTAATATGGAGTAGAAACCACACCAACCTGTAATATGGAGTAGAAACCACACCAACCTGTAATATGGAGTAGAAACCACACCAACCTCCTATAATATGGAGTAGAAACCACACCAACCTCCTATAATATGGAGTAAAACCACACCAACCTGTAATATGGAGTAGAAACCACACCAACCTGTAATATGGAGTAGAAACCACACCAACCTGTAATATGGAGTAGAAACCACACCAACCTGTAATATGGAGTAGAAACCACACCAACCTATAATATGGAGTAAAACCACAACCTGTAATATGGAGTAGAAACCACCTGTAATATGGAGTAGAAACCACACCAACCTGTAATATGGAGTAGAAACCACACCAACCTGTAATATGGAGTAGAAACCACACCAACCTCCTAATATAGAGTAGAAACCACACCAAATATAGAGTAGAAACCCACCATAATATGGAGTAGAAACCACACCAACCTGTAATATGGAGTAGAAACCACACCAACCTGTAATATGGAGTAGAAACCACACCAACCTCCTATAATATGGAGTAGAAACCACACCAACCTATAATATGGAGTAGAAGCCACACCAACCTGTAATATGGAGTAGAAACCACACCAACCTGTAATATGGAGTAGAAACCACACCAACCTCCTATAATATGGAGTAGAAACCACACCAACCTGTAATATGGAGTAGAAACCACACCAACCCGTAATATGGAGTAGAAACCACACCAACCTATACATCAACCCCCCCCTCAAAAAAAACAACCTACAGTGTCAAATAACAATGAAGTAGTTGAAGTGTTTTCATTATCCAATTAGGGATGAATAAATTGGTGACAGCCTGAATGCCCTCCCACCTACCTACCTCATGTCCCAGGTAGCCAATGAAAGCCAGCGTGGATAGAATGCAAGAATTGACTAATATTTACCATATTCTAATAACGTGACAACGTATCGCCATGGCCTGTGCAATGTGAAATGGTCACTCCTGTAAAACAATCTGAAATAAATGGATGGTGAAACATGCATCCAGCCAACCAGAACAAAACGAGGCGAAGAAATTCAGCCATTCTTGAAAGTTAGGACAATCCTTGTCCTGCAAAAGAGACATTATTTTTGTTTATATTTTGCAAGCAGTAGGCATTTAGAAGTAAAATAGCAGCATATACACAGCACCAGTCAAAGAATTTGGACACACCTACTCATTCAAGGGCTTTTCTTAATTTTGACTATTTTCTACATTGTAGAATAATAGTGTAGACATCAAAAGTATGAAAAAACACATATGGAATCATGTAGTAACCAAAAAAGTGTTAAACAAATCAAAATAGAGTTTAGATTTTAGATCCTTTAAAGTAGCCATCCTTTGCCTTGATGACAGCTTTGCACACTCTTATAGTAAAAATAAAGAAAAACCCTTGAATGAGTGTCCAAAATTTGGACTGGTACTGTATTCGGAAGGTATTCAGATGTTTTCCAATTTTTGTTACGTTACAGCCTTATTCTAAAATGGATTCAATCGTTTTTCCCCCCTTATCAATCTACGCACAATACCCCATAATGACAAAGCAAAAACGTTTTTTTAGACATTTTAGCAAATTAATAAAATATACAAAATTAAATATCACATTTACATAAGTATTCAGACCCTTTACTCAGTACTCAGACCTAATACAACTAATAAAACTACAGCTACAACTACTAATACAACTAATACAACTACAGCTACAACTACTAATACAACTAATACAACTACTGCTACAACTACAGCTACAACTAATAAAACTACAGCTACAACTACTAATACAGCTAATACAACTAAAACTACAGCTACAACTACTAATACAACTAATACAACTACTAATACAACTACAGCTACAACTACTAATACAACTAATAAAACTACAGCTACAACTACTAATACAACTAATACAACTACTGCTACAACTACTGCTACAACTACTAATACAACTAATACAACTACAGCTACAACTACAGCTACAACTACAGCTACAACTACTAATACAACTAATAAAACTACTGCTACAACTACTAATACAACAAATGCTACAACTACTAATACAACTACTAATACAACTACTGCTACAACTACTAATACAACTAATACAACTAAAACTACAGCTACAACTACTAATACAACTAATAAAAATACAGCTACAACTACCAATACAACTAATAAAACTACAGCTACAACTACTAATACAACTACTGCTACAACTACTAATACAACTAATACAACTTCAGCTACAACCTCAGCTACAACTACAGCTACAACTACTAATACAACTAATAAAACTACAGCTACAACTACAGCTACAACTACTAATACAACTAATTTAACTACAGCTACAACTACTAATACAACTAATACAACTACTGCTACAACTACTAATACAACTAATTTAACTACTGCTACAACTACTAATACAACTAATTTAACTACAGCTACAACTACTAATACAACTAATACAACTACTGCTTCAACTACTAATACAACTACTAATACAACTAATTTAACTATTGCTACAACTACTAATACAACTAATTTAACTACAGCTACAACTACTAATACAACTAATACATCTACTGCTTCAACTACTAATACAACTACTAATACAACTAATTTAACTATTGCTACAACTACTAATACAACTAATACAACTACTGCTACAACTACTAATACAACTAATTTAACTACAGCTACAACTACTAATACAACTAATACAACTACTGCTTCAACTACTAATACAACTACTAATACAACTACTGCTTCAACTACAGCTACAACTACTAATACAACTAATACAACTACAACTACTAATACAACTACTAATACAACTAATAAAACTACAGCTACAACTACTAATACAACTAATAAAACTACTGCTACAACTACTAATACAACTACTAATACAACTAATAAAACTACAGCTACAACTACTAATACAACTAATAAAACTACTGCTACAACTACTAATACAACTAATACAACTACTGCTACAACTACTAATACAACTAATAAAACTACTGCTACAACTACTAATACAACTAATACAACTACTGCTACAACTACTAATACAACTAATAAAACTATTGCTACAACTACTAATACAACTAATAAAACTACTAATAAAACTAATAAAACTAATACAACTACTGCTACAACTAAAACTACTGCTACAACTAAAACTACTGCTACAACTAAAACTACTGCTACAACCACTAATACAACTAATAAAACTACTAATACAACTAATACAACTAAAATACTGCTACAACTACGAATACAACTAAAACTACTGCTACAACCACTAATACAACTAAAATACTGCTACAACTACTAATACAACTACTGCTACAACTACTGCTACAACTACTAATACAACTACTGCTACAACTACTGCTACAACTACTAATACAACTAATACAACTAAAACTACAGCTACAACTACTAATACAACTAATAAAACTACAGCTACAACTACCAATACAACTAATAAAACTACAGCTACAACTACTAATACAACTACTACAACTACTGCTACAACTACTAATACAACTAATACAACTACTGCTTCAAATACAGCTACAACTACTAATACAACTAATACAACTTCAGCTACAACCTCAGCTACAACTACAGCTACAACTACTAATACAACTAATAAAACTACAGCTACAACTACAGCTACAACTACAGCTACAACTACTAATACAACTACTAATACAACTAATTTAACTACAGCTACAACTACTAATACAACTAATTTAACTACAGCTACAACTACTAATACAACTAATACAACTAATGCTTCAACTACTAATACAACTACTAATACAACTAATTTAACTATTGCTACAACTACTAATACAACTAATACAACTACTGCTACAACTACTAATACAACTAATTTAACTACAGCTACAACTACTAATACAACTAATACAACTACTGCTTCAACTACTAATACAACTACTAATACAACTAATTTAACTATTGCTACAACTACTAACACAACTAATACAACTACTGCTACAACTACTAATACAACTAATTTAACTACAGCTACAACTACTAATACAACTAATACAACTACTGCTTCAACTACAGCTACAACTACTAATACAACTAATACAACTACTGCTACAACTACTGCTACAACTACTAATACAACTAATACAACTACTGCTACAACTACTAATACAACTAATACAACTACTGCTTCAACTACAGCTACAACTACTAATACAACTAATACAACTACTGCTACAACTACTGCTACAACTACTAATACAACTAATACAACTACTGCTACAACTACTAATACAACTAATACAACTACTGCTACAACTACTAATACAACTAATAAAACTACTGCTACAACTACTAATACAACTAATAAAACTATTGCTACAACTACTAATACAACTAATAAAACTACTAATAAAACTAATAAAACTACTGCTACAACTAAAACTACTGCTACAACTAAAACAACTGCTACAACTAAAACTACTGCTACAACTAAAACTACTGCTACAACCACTAATACAACTAATAAAACTACTAATACAACTAATACAACTAAAATACCGCTACAACTACGAATACAACTAAAACTACTGCTACAACCACTAATACAACTAAAATACTGCTACAACTACGAATACAACTAAAACTACTGCTACAACTATGAATACAACTAAAACTACAACTACGAATACAACTAAAACTACAACTATGAATACAACTAAAACTACAACTACGAATACAACTAAAACTACAACTACG
>NW_027008995.1:30000-45000 GCF_036934945.1 Oncorhynchus masou masou | reverse complement strand
ATCCGCCTCCTCCTTTTCATCCTCCTCCTCCTCTTCATCATCCTCCTCCTCTTCTTCCACCTCTTCATCCTCCTCCTCCTCTTCATCCTCTTCATCCCCCTCCTCCTCTTCCTCATCCTCTTCCTCCTCTTCTTCCTCCTCCTCCTCCTCCTTTTCATCCTCATCCTCCTCCTCCTCTTCATCCTCCTCCTCTTCCTCCTCCTCCTCCTTTTCATCCTCCTCCTTCTCCTCCTTAGTGTCTTCTCTTCTAAAGTGGTTTATGGTGCTTGGCAAACCAACAAAGTGTTTCATGATTTCCAGCAGTCCTCCTGGACGAGGGAATGAAGACAGGGACACTTCCATTCTAGAGCTAATCTAGTTACCATGTCACTCCAGGGACAATATCATATTCCCTTTACCCCTATCCTCACACACACACACGCACGCACACACACACACACACACACACACACACACACACACACACACACACACACAGGCACACAGGCACACACACACACAGGCACGCAGGACGCAGGGACACACACACACACAGGCACGCAGGGACACACACACACACACACACACAGGCACACAGGGACACACACACACACACACGCACACACTCAGAGGGAATACCATATCACTAGTCATTAGCTGTGTTACTTCATGTTGTATTGTAGGCTGTCCTCATCATTCAGCAGCCCATTCTGTGAACCACACCGATGGACCAACACCTCATCTCCCCAGCAACACAATCAGTCTGTGTGTGTGTGTGTCATTAAAGGTAAACTACTGTAGAATGAGACTGCCATAAGGAAACATGTTGGGTCAGGTACATTACAGGTACACTACTGTAGAATGAGTCTGCCATAAGGAAACATGTTGGGTCAGGTACATTACAGGTAAACTACTGTAGAATGAGACTGTCATAAGGAAACATGTTGGGTCAGGTACATTACAGGTAAACTACTGTAGAATGAGTCTGCCATAAGGAAACATGTTGGGTCAGGTACATTACAGGTAAACTACTGTAGAATGAGACTGTCATAAGGAAACATGTTGGGTCAGGTACATTACAGGTAAACTACTGTAGAATGAGTCTGCCATAAGGAAACATGTTGGGTCATGTACATTACAGGTAAACTACTGTAGAATGAGTCTGCCATAAGGAAACATGTTGGGTCAGGTACATTACAGGTAAACTACTGTAGAATGAGACTGCCATAAGGAAACATGTTGGGTCATGTACATTACAGGTAAACTACTGTAGAATGAGTCTGCCATGAAACATGTTGGGTCAGGTACATTACAGGTAAACTACTGTAGAATGAGTCTGCCATAAGGAAACATGTTGGGTCAGGTACATTACAGGTAAACTACTGTAGAATGAGTCTGCCATAAGGAAACATGTTGGGTCAGGTACATTACAGGTAAACTACTGTAGAATGAGTCTGTCATAAGGAAACATGTTGGGTTAGGTACATTACAGGTAAACTACTGTAGAATGAGACTGCCATAAGGACACATGTTGGGTCAGGTACATTACAGGTACATTACAGGTAAACTACTGTAGAATGAGACTGCCATAAGGACACATGTTGGGTCAGGTACATTACAGGTACATTACAGGTAAACTACTGTAGAATGAGACTGCCATAAGGAAACATGTTGGGTCAGGTACATTACAGGTAAACTACTGTAGAATGAGACTGCCATAAGGAAACATGTTGGGTCAGGTACATTACAGGTAAACTACTGTAGAATGAGTCTGCCATAAGGAAACATGTTGGGTCAGGTACATTACAGGTAAACTACTGTAGAATGAGAATGCCATAAGAAACATGTTGGGTCAGGTACATTACAGGTAAACTACTGTAGAATGAGACTGCCATAAGGAAACATGTTGGGTCAGGTACATTACAGGTAAACTACTGTAGAATGAGTCTGCCATAAGGAAACATGTTGGGTCAGGTACATTACAGGTAAACTACTGTAGAATGAGACTGCCATAAGGAAACATGTTGGGTCAGGTACATTACAGGTAAACTACTGTAGAATGAGACTGCCATAAGGAAACATGTTGGGTCAGGTACATTACAGGTAAACTACTGTAGAATGAGACTGCCATAAGGAAACATGTTGGGTCAGGTACATTACAGGTACACTACTGTAGAATGAGACTGCCATAAGGAAACATGTTGGGTCAGGTACATTACAGGTAAACTACTGTAGAATGAGACTGCCATAAGGAAACATGTTGGGTCAGGTACATTACAGGTAAAACTACTGTAGAATGAGTCTGCCATAAGGAAACATGTTGGGTCAGGTACATTACAGGTAAACTACTGTAGAATGAGACTGCCATAAGAAACATGTTGGGTCAGGTACATTACAGGTAAACTACTGTAGAATGAGACTGCCATAAGGAAACATGTTGGGTCAGGTACATTACAGGTAAACTACTGTAGAATGAGACTGCCATAAGGAAACATGTTGGGTCAGGTACATTACAGGTACACTACTGTAGAATGAGACTGCCATAAGGAAACATGTTGGGTCAGGTACATTACAGGTAAACTACTGTAGAATGAGTCTGTCATAAGGAAACATGCTGGATCAGGTACATTACAGGTAAACTACTGTAGAATGAGACTGCCATAAGGAAACATGTTGGGTCAGGTACATTACAGTTAAACTACTGTAGAATGAGACTGCCATAAGGAAACATGTTGGGTCAGGTACATTACAGGTAAACTACTGTAGAATGAGTCTGCCATAAGGAAACATGTTGGGTCAGGTACATTACAGGTAAACTACTGTAGAATGAGACTGCCATAAGGAAACATGTTGGGTCAGGTACATTACAGGTAAACTACTGTAGAATGAGACTGCCATAAGGAAACATGTTGGGTCAGGTACATTACAGGTAAACTACTGTAGAATGAGACTGCCATAAGGAAACATGTTGGGTCAGGTACATTACAGGTAAACTACTGTAGAATGAGTCTGCCATAAGGAAACATGTTGGGTCAGGTACATTACAGGTAAACTACTGTAGAATGAGACTGCCATAAGGAAACATGTTGGGTCAGGTACATTACAGGTAAACTACTGTAGAATGAGTCTGCCATAAGGAAACATGTTGGGTCAGGTACATTACAGGTAAACTACTGTAGAATGAGACTGACATAAGGAAACATGTTGGGTCAGGTACATTACAGGTAAACTACTGTAGAATGAGTCTGCCATAAGGAAACATGTTGGGTCAGGTACATTACAGGTAAACTACTGTAGAATGAGACTGCCATAAGGAAACATGTTGGGTCAGGTACATTACAGGTAAACTACTGTAGAATGAGTCTGCCATAAAGAAACATGTTGGGTCAGGTACATTACAGGTAAACTACTGTAGAATGAGTCTGCCATAAGGAAACATGTTGGGTCAGGTACATTACAGGTAAACTACTGTAGAATGAGTCTGTCATAAGGAAACATGTTGGGTCAGGTACATTACAGGTAAACTACTGTAGAATGAGTCTGCCATAAGGAAACATGTTGGGTCAGGTACATTACAGGTAAACTACTGTAGAATGAGACTGCCATAAGGAAACATGTTGGGTCAGGTACATTACAGGTAAACTACTGTAGAATGAGTCTGCCATAAGGAAACATGTTGGGTTAGGTACATTACAGGTAAACTACTGTAGAATGAGACTGCCATACATTACAGGTAAACATGTAGAATGGGTCAGGTACATTACAGGTAAACTACTGTAGAATGAGTCTGCCATAAGGAAACATCAGGAATATTACAGGTAAACTACTGTAGAATGAGACTGCCATAAGGAAACATGTTGGGTCAGGTACATTACAGGTAAACTACTGTAGAATGAGTCTGTCTTAAGGAAACATGTTGGGTCAGGTACATTACAGGTAAACTACTGTAGAATGAGACTGCCATAAGGAAACATGTTGGGTCAGGTACATTACAGGTAAACTACTGTAGAATGAGACTGCCATAAGGAAACATGTTGGGTCAGGTACATTACAGGTAAACTACTGTAGAATGAGACTGCCATAAGGAAACATGTTGGGTCAGGTACATTACAGGTACACTACTGTAGAATGAGACTGCCATAAGGAAACATGTTGGGTCAGGTACATTACAGGTAAACTACTGTAGAATGAGACTGCCATAAGGAAACATGTTGGGTCAGGTACATTACAGGTAAACTACTGTAGAATGAGTCTGCCATAAGGAAACATGTTGGGTCAGGTACATTACAGGTAAACTACTGTAGAATGAGACTGCCATAAGGAACATGTTGGGTCAGGTACATTACAGGTAAACTACTGTAGAATGAGACTGCCATAAGGAAACATGTTGGGTCAGGTACATTACAGGTAAACTACTGTAGAATGAGACTGCCATAAGGAAACATGTTGGGTCAGGTACATTACAGGTACACTACTGTAGAATGAGACTGCCATAAGGAAACATGTTGGGTCAGGTACATTACAGGTAAACTACTGTAGAATGAGTCTGTCATAAGGAAACATGCTGGATCAGGTACATTACAGGTAAACTACTGTAGAATGAGACTGCCATAAGGAAACATGTTGGGTCAGGTACATTACAGTTAAACTACTGTAGAATGAGACTGCCATAAGGAAACATGTTGGGTCAGGTACATTACAGGTAAACTACTGTAGAATGAGTCTGCCATAAGGAAACATGTTGGGTCAGGTACATTACAGGTAAACTACTGTAGAATGAGACTGCCATAAGGAAACATGTTGGGTCAGGTACATTACAGGTAAACTACTGTAGAATGAGACTGCCATAAGGGAAACATGTTGGGTCAGGTACATTACAGGTAAACTACTGTAGAATGAGACTGCCATAAGGAAACATGTTGGGTCAGGTACATTACAGGTAAACTACTGTAGAATGAGTCTGCCATAAGAGTTGGGTCAGGTACATTACAGGTAAACTATGTAGAATGAGACTGCCATAAGGAAACATGTTGGGTCAGGTACATTACAGGTAAACTACTGTAGAATGAGTCTGCCATAAGGAAACATGTTGGGTCAGGTACATTACAGGTAAACTACTGTAGAATGAGACTGACATAAGGAAACATGTTGGGTCAGGTACATTACAGGTAAACTACTGTAGAATGAGTCTGCCATAAGGAAACATGTTGGGTCAGGTACATTACAGGTAAACTACTGTAGAATGAGACTGCCATAAGGAAACATGTTGGGTCAGGTACATTACAGGTAAACTACTGTAGAATGAGTCTGCCATAAAGAAACATGTTGGGTCAGGTACATTACAGGTAAACTACTGTAGAATGAGTCTGCCATAAGGAAACATGTTGGGTCAGGTACATTACAGGTAAACTACTGTAGAATGAGTCTGTCATAAGGAAACATGTTGGGTCAGGTACATTACAGGTAAACTACTGTGTGAATGAGTCTGCCATAAGGAAACATGTTGGGTCAGGTACATTACAGGTAAACTACTGTAGAATGAGACTGCCATAAAACATGTTGGGTCAGGTACATTACAGGTAAACTACTGTAGAATGAGTCTGCCATAAGGAAACATGTTGGGTTAGGTACATTACAGGTAAACTACTGTAGAATGAGACTGCCATAAGGAAACATGTTGGGTCAGGTACATTACAGGTAAACTACTGTAGAATGAGTCTGCCATAAGGAAACATGTTGGGTCAGGAATATTACAGGTAAACTACTGTAGAATGAGACTGCCATAAGGAAACATGTTGGGTCAGGTACATTACAGGTAAACTACTGTAGAATGAGTCTGTCTTAAGGAAACATGTTGGGTCAGGTACATTACAGGTAAACTACTGTAGAATGAGTCTGTCATAAGGAAACATGTTGGGTCAGGAATATTACAGGTAAACTACTGTAGAATGAGACTGCCATAAGGAAACATGTTGGGTCAGGTACATTACAGGTAAACTACTGTAGAATGAGACTGCCATAAGGAAACATGTTGGGTCAGGTACATTACAGGTAAACTACTGTAGAATGAGTCTGCCATAAGGAAACATGTTGGGTCAGGTACATTACAGGTAAACTACTGTAGAATGAGACTGCCATAAGGAAACATGCAGGATCAGGTACATTACAGGTAAACTACTGTAGAATGAGACTGCCATAAGATTCTGTTCCACTAATGAACTGGGGGGGGAAGAGAGAGACTAAAATAATGATTTTCCAGGGAAGATCCAGATCTCAGGGAATTTGACCAAAGTTCTCAATTGGTACAAAATATATAGAGCTCTAAACACACTACAATTACTTAGGTTTAAATATATAGAGTCCTAAACACACTACAATTACTTAGGTTTAAATATATAGAGTCCTAAACACACTACAATTACTTAGGTTTAAATATATAGAGTCCTAAACACACTACAATTACTTAGGTTTAAATATATAGAGTCCTAAACACACTACAATTACTTAGGTCTCAATATATAGAGTCCTAAACACACTACAATTACTGAGGTTTAAATATATAGAGTCCTAAACACACTACAATTACTGCGGTTTAAATATATAGAGTCCTAAACACACTACAATTACTGCGGTTTAAATATATAGAGTCCTAAACACACTACAATTACTTAGGTTTAAATATATAGAGTCCTAAACACACTACAATTACTTAGGTTTAAATATATAGAGTCCTAAACACACTACAATTACTTAGGTTTAAATATATAGAGTCCTAAACACACTACAATTACTTAGGTTTAAATATATAGAGTCCTAAACACACTACAATTACTGAGGTTTAAATATATAGAGTCCTAAACACACTACAATTACTTAGGTTTAAATATATAGAGTCCTAAACACACTACAATTACTGAGGTTTAAATATATAGAGTCCTAAACACACTACAATTACTGAGGTTTAAATATATAGAGCCCTAAACACACTACAATTACTGAGGTTTAAATATATAGAGCCCTAAACACACTACAATTACTGAGGTTTAAATATATAGAGCCCTAAACACACTACAATTACTGAGGTTTAAATATATAGAGCCCTAAACACACTACAATTACTGAGGTTTAAATATATAGAGCCCTAAACACACTACAATTACTGAGGTTTAAATATATAGAGTCCTAAACACACTACAATTACTAAGGTTTAAATATATAGAGTCCTAAACACACTACAATTACTGAGGTTTAAATATATAGAGTCCTAAACACACTACAATTACTGAGGTTTAAATATATAGAGTCCTAAACACACTACAATTACTGCGGTTTAAATATATAGAGTCCTAAACACACTACAATTACTGCGGTTTAAATATTTAAATATAGAGTCCTAAACACACTACAATTACTTAGGTTTAAATATATAGAGTCCTAAACACACTACAATTACTTAGGTTTAAATATATAGAGTCCTAAACACACTACAATTACTTAGGTTTAAATATATAGAGTCCTAAACACACTACAATTACTTAGGTTTAAATATATAGAGCCTAAACACACTACAATTACTTAGGTTTAAATATATAGAGTCCTAAACACGCTACAATTACTTAGGTTTAAATATATAGAGTCCTAAACACACTACAATTACTTAGGTTTAAATATATAGAGTCCTAAACACACTACAATTACTTAGGTTTAAATATATAGAGTCCTAAACACACTACAATTACTTAGGTCTCAATATATGGTAGTCCTAAACACACTACAATTACTGAGGTTTAAATATATAGAGTCCTAAACACACTACAATTACTGCGGTTTAAATATATAGAGTCCTAAACACACTACAATTACTGCGGTTTAAATATATAGAGTCCTAAACACACTACAATTACTTAGGTTTAAATATATAGAGTCCTAAACACACTACAATTACTTAGGTTTAAATATATAGAGTCCTAAACACACTACAATTACTTAGGTTTAAATATATAGAGTCCTAAACACACTACAATTACTTAGGTTTAAATATATAGAGTCCTAAACACACTACAATTACTGAGGTTTAAATATATAGAGTCCTAAACACACTACAATTACTTAGGTTTAAATATATAGAGTCCTAAACACACTACTGAATTATAGAGTCCTAAACACACTACAATTACTGAGGTTTAAATATATAGAGCCCTAAACACACTACAATTACTGAGGTTTAAATATATAGAGCCCTAAACACACTACAATTACTGAGGTTTAAATATATAGAGCCCTAAACACACTACAATTACTGAGGTTTAAATATATAGAGCCCTAAACACACTACAATTACTGAGGTTTAAATATATAGAGTCCTAAACACACTACAATTACTGAGGTTTAAATATATAGAGTCCTAAACACACTACAATTACTGAGGTTTAAATATATAGAGTCCTAAACACACTACAATTACTGAGGTTTAAATATATAGAGTCCTAAACACACTACAATTACTGAGGTTTAAATATATAGAGTCCTAAACACACTACAATTACTGCGGTTTAAATATATAGAGTCCTAAACACACTACAATTACTGAGGTTTAAATATATAGAGTCCTAAACACACTACAATTACTGAGGTTTAAATATATAGAGTCCTAAACACACTACAATTACTGCGGTTTAAATATATAGAGTCCTAAACACACTACAATTACTTAGGTTTAAATATATAGAGTCCTAAACACACTACAATTACTTAGGTTTAAATATATAGAGTCCTAAACACACTACAATTACTGAGGTTTAAATATATAGAGTCCTAAACACACTACAATTACTTAGGTTTAAAAATATAGAGCCCTAAACACACTACAATTACTTAGGTTTAAATATATAGAAGTCCTAAACACACTACAATTACTTAGGTTTAAATATATAGAGTCCTAAACACACTACAATTACTTAGGTTTAAATATATAGAGTCCTAAACACACTACAATTACTTAGGTTTAAATATATAGAGTCCTAAACACACTACAATTACTTAGGTTTAAATATATAGAGTCCTAAACACACTACAATTACTTAGGTCTCAATATATAGAGTCCTAAACACACTACAATTACTGAGGTTTAAATATATAGAGTCCTAAACACACTACAATTACTGCGGTTTAAATATATAGAGTCCTAAACACACTACAATTACTGCGGTTTAAATATATAGAGTCCTAAACACACTACAATTACTTAGGTTTAAATATATAGAGTCCTAAACACACTACAATTACTTAGGTTTAAATATATAGAGTCCTAAACACACTACAATTACTTAGGTTTAAATATATAGAGTCCTAAACACACTACAATTACTTAGGTTTAAATATATAGAGTCCTAAACACACTACAATTACTGAGGTTTAAATATATAGAGTCCTAAACACACTACAATTACTTAGGTTTAAATATATAGAGTCCTAAACACACTACAATTACTGAGGTTTAAATATATAGAGTCCTAAACACACTACAATTACTGAGGTTTAAATATATAGAGCCCTAAACACACTACAATTACTGAGGTTTAAATATATAGAGCCCTAAACACACTACAATTACTGAGGTTTAAAATATAGAGCCCTAAACACACTACAATTACTGAGGTTTAAATATATAGAGCCCTAAACACACTACAATTACTGAGGTTTAAATATATAGAGCCCTAAACACACTACAATTACTGAGGTTTAAATATATAGAGTCCTAAACACACTACAATTACTAAGGTTTAAATATATAGAGTCCTAAACACACTACAATTACTGAGGTTTAAATATATAGAGTCCTAAACACACTACAATTACTGAGGTTTAAATATATAGAGTCCTAAACACACTACAATTACTGCGGTTTAAATATATAGAGTCCTAAACACACTACAATTACTGCGGTTTAAATATATAGAGTCCTAAACACACTACAATTACTTAGGTTTAAATATATAGAGTCCTAAACACACTACAATTACTTAGGTTTAAATATATAGAGTCCTAAACACACTACAATTACTTAGGTTTAAATATATAGAGTCCTAAACACACTACAATTACTTAGGTTTAAATATATAGAGTCCTAAACACACTACAATTACTTAGGTCTCAATATATAGAGTCCTAAACACACTACAATTACTGAGGTTTAAATATATAGAGTCCTAAACACACTACAATTACTGCGGTTTAAATATATAGAGTCCTAAACACACTACAATTACTGCGGTTTAAATATATAGAGTCCTAAACACACTACAATTACTTAGGTTTAAATATATAGAGTCCTAAACACACTACAATTACTTAGGTTTAAATATATAGAGTCCTAAACACACTACAATTACTTAGGTTTAAATATATAGAGTCCTAAACACACTACAATTACTTAGGTTTAAATATATAGAGTCCTAAACACACTACAATTACTGAGGTTTAAATATATAGAGTCCTAAACACACTACAATTACTTAGGTTTAAATATATAGAGTCCTAAACACACTACAATTACTGAGGTTTAAATATATAGAGTCCTAAACACACTACAATTACTGAGGTTTAAATATATAGAGCCCTAAACACACTACAATTACTGAGGTTTAAATATATAGAGCCCTAAACACACTACAATTACTGAGGTTTAAATATATAGAGCCCTAAACACACTACAATTACTGAGGTTTAAATATATAGAGCCCTAAACACACTACAATTACTGAGGTTTAAATATATAGAGTCCTAAACACACTACAATTACTGAGGTTTAAATATATAGAGCCCTAAACACACTACAATTACTTAGGTTTAAATATATAGAGTCCTAAACACACTACGATTACTTAGGTTTAAATATATAGAGTCCTAAACACACTACAATTACTTAGGTTTAAATATATAGAGCCCTAAACACACTACAATTACTTAGGTTTAAATATATAGAGTCCTAAACACACTACAATTACTTAGGTTTAAATATATAGAGTCCTAAACACACTACAATTACTTAGGTTTAAATATATAGAGTCCTAAACACACTACAATTACTGAGGTTTAAAAATAAGTTCAACTGGACACCTTAATGAGGCAGTGAATGAACTGAGAGAGAAAGCACGCAGGCATTCTACGCCATTAAAAAGCCAATTCAAATTGAAATACCTAGTCAAATTTGGCTAAAACAAATTGAATGTCATTGAACCAATTGCACTTTATGGGATTGAGGTGTGAGGTCCACTTGCAAAACAAGATTTCATCAAATGGGACAAACACCCCATTGAAACCCTGCATGCAGAGTTCTGTAAGAGTCTCCTTCATGTCCAGAGGAAAACTACAAACCATGCACGCAGGGCAGAATTAGGCCAATATCCACTAATAATAAAAGCTAAAAAAAGAGCAATTAAGTTTTGGAAACATCTAAAATACAGTGACCTCCTCATATCATTACCAAGCCCTGCAATGCCAAGAGCTGAGCAAAGAAAAGAGTCCCCTCGTCCAGCTGGTCCTGGGGTTGAGTTCACTAACCTGTTCTACTAACACACTGAAGCCTCAGTACCCTCATCCAGCTGGTCCTGGGGCTGAGTTCACTAACCTGTTCTACTAACACACTGAAGCCTCAGTCCCCTCATCCAGCTGGTCCTGGGGCTGAGTTTACAAACCTGTTCTACTAACACACTGAAGCCTCAGTCCCCTCATCCAGCTGGTCCTGGGGCTGAGTTCACAAACCTGTTCTACTAACACACTGAAGCCTCAGTCCCCTCATCCAGCTGGTCCTGGGGCTGAGTTCACTAACCTGTTCTACTAACACACTGAAGCCTCAGTCCCCTCATCCAGCTGGTCCTGGTGTTGAGTTCACTAACCTGTTCTACTAACACACTGAAGCCTCAGTCCCCTCATCCAGCTGGTCCTGGGGCTGAGTTTACAAACCTGTTCTACTAACACACTGAAGCCTCAGTCCCCTCATCCAGCTGGTCCTGGGGTTGAGTTCACAAACCTGTTCTACTAACACACTGAAGCCTCAGTCCCCTCATCCAGCTGGTCCTGGGGCTGAGTTCACTAACCTGTTCTACTAACACACTGAAGCCTCAGTCCCCTCATCCAGCTGGTCCTGGGGCTGAGTTCACAAACCTGTTCTACTAACACACTGAAGCCTCAGTACCCTCATCCAGCTGGTCCTGGGGCTGAGTTTACAAACCTGTTCTACTAACACACTGAAGCCTCAGTCCCCTCATCCAGCTGGTCCTGGGGCTGAGTTCACTAACCTGTTCTACTAACACACTGAAGCCTCAGTCCCCTCATCCAGCTGGTCCTGGGGCTGAGTTCACTAACCTGTTCTACTAACACACTGAAGCCTCAGTCCCCTCATCCAGCTGGTCCTGGGGCTGAGTTCACAAACCTGTTCTACTAACACACTGAAGCCTCAGTCCCCTCATCCAGCTGGTCCTGGGGCTGAGTTCACAAATCTGTTCTACTAACACACTGAAGCCTCAGGGCCAGAACATCCAATCAATCAGAAAAAAACAGTCAAAACAAAACTATATTGCTTCAGGGGAAACACAAACACAAAGCAAAATGCAGTGCTATCTGGCCCTAAATGGACAGCACACCGTGGCTAAATATTTGACCATGGTTACTGATCAAAACCTTAGAAAACCCTTGGCAAAGTACAGGCTCAGTGAGCACAGCCTTGCCATTGAGAAGGGTAGACACAGGAAAACCTGTCTCCCTGTAGAGGAAAGGCTGTGTAACCAGAACCTGAGACGGAGCTGCATTTCCTGACTAAATGTCAACAATATAAAACAATTAGAGAGGGTCATTTCCCCAAATTTGAAACCCTTATTCAAGGTTTCAAAGACCTCTCTAATGAGAGTAGGCTACCCGTCCTCTTGGGGGAGGACGCAGAGAGCTGTGGGTTGGCAGCGCACTACATTGCTGCCTGCCATAAGATGAGGGACAGTGTCTGACAGACCCATCAACCTGCACATGTCCTCTACTCTATGCTGATTGTTATTGTTGAATGTCTGGTTATTTTGACACTTGGTTATTGATGTTACTGTTGACCTGTTGACAATTTGATTCTCATTTTTATTTACTTTTCATATTGTAAATATCCAAAATAAGCTTTGGCAGTATGTACATTGTTAAGTCATGCCAATAAAGCAAATTTAATTTAATTTAATTGAAGAGAGGGAGAGAGAGAGAGCGAGAGAGAGAGAGAGAGAGAGAGAGAGTGAGGAGAGAGAGTGAGGAGAGAGAGAGAAAGAGACAGAGAAGAGAGAGAAAGAGACAGAGAGGAGAGAGAGAGACAGAGGGAGAGAGAGAGAGAGAGAGAGAGTGAGAGAGAGGGTGAGGAGAGAGTGAGGAGAGAGAGAGAGAGAGGGAGAGAGAGAGGGTGAGGAGAGAGAGAGAGACAGAGAGGAGAGACATACCTATTTATTACAGAGAAAGAGACAGTTAGACAGACTCTCTGTTTCCCTCTATGTCCACTTCCCTCCCTCTCTCTGCACTCCTTTAACTGAATCAATACAGACCAGTCAATATCTCTCTTCCTCCCTCCTGACCACAGCACCTCTATTCTATTATAACTGACCTAACTTCCTCCCTCCTGACCACAGCACCTCTATTCTATTATAACTGACCTAACTTCCTCCCTCCTGACCACAGCACCTCTATTCTATTATAACTGACCTAACTTCCTCCCTCCTGACCCCAGTACCTCTATTCTATTATAACTGTCCTAACTTCCTCCCTCCTGACCACAGCACCTCTATTCTATTATAACTGACCTAACTTCCTCCCTCCTGACCCCAGCACCTCTATTCTATTATAACTGACCTAACTTCCTCCCTCCTGACCCCAGCACCTCTATTCTAATATAACTGTCCTAACTTCCTCCCTCCTGACCCCAGCACCTCTATTCTATTATAACTGTCCTAACTTCCTCCCTCCTGACCCCAGCACCTCTATTCTATTATAACTGACATAACTTCCTCCCTCCTGACCCCAGCACCTCTATTCTATTATAACTGACCTAACTTCCTCCCTCCTGACCCCAGCACCTCTATTCTATTATAACTGACCTAACTTCCTCCCTCCTGACCCCAGCACCTCTATTCTATTATAACTGACCTAACTTCCTCCCTCCTGACCCCAGCACCTCTATTCTATTATAACTGACCTAACTTCCTCCCTCCTGACCCCAGCACCTCTATTCTAATATAACTGACCTAACTTCCTCCCTCCTGACCCCAGCACCTCTATTCTATTATAACTGACCTAACTTCCTCCCTCCTGACCACAGCACCTCTATTCTAATATAACTGACCTAACTTCCTCCCTCCTGACCCCAGCACCTCTATTCTATTATAACTGACCTAACTTCCTCCCTCCTGACCCCAGCACCTCTATTCTATTATAACTGACCTAACTTCCTCCCTCCTGACCCCAGCACCTCTATTCTATTATAACTGACCTAACTTCCTCCCTCCTGACCCCAGCACCTCTATTCTATTATAACTGACCTAACTTCCTCCCTCCTGACCCCAGCACCTCTATTCTATTATAACTGACCTAACTTCCTCCCTCCTGACCCCAGCACCTCTATTCTATTATAACTGACCTAACTTCCTCCCTCCTGACCACAGCACCTCTATTCTATTATAACTGACCTAACTTCCTCCTCCTGACCCCAGCACCTCTATTCTAATATAACTGACCTAACTTCCTCCCTCCTGACCCCAGCACCTCTATTCTATTATAACTGACCTAACTTCCTCCCTCCTGACCCCAGCACCTCTATTCTATTATAACTGACCTAACTTCCTCCCTCCTGACCCCAGCACCTCTATTCTAATATAACTGACCTAACTTCCTCCCTCCTGACCACAGCACCTCTATTCTATTATAACTGACCTAACTTCCTCCCTACCTGACCACAGCACCTCTATTCTAATATAACTGACCTAACTTCCTCCCTCCTGACCC
>NW_027008995.1:0-25000 GCF_036934945.1 Oncorhynchus masou masou | reverse complement strand
ATGGATGGAGGGAGGGATGGGGGATGGAGGAGGGGAGGGATGGGGGGCAGGGAGGGAGGAGGGATGGAGGGAGGGATGGAGGGAGGGAGGGAGGGAGGGAGGGAGGGATGGATGGATGGATGGAGGGAGGGAGGGAGGGAGGGAGGGAGGGAGGGAGGGAGGGAGGGAGGGAGGGAGGGATGGATGGATGGAGGGAGGGAGGGAGGGAGGGAGGGAGGGAGGGGAGGGAGGGAGGGAGGGAGGGAGGGAGGGAGGGGGAGGGAGGGAGGGAGGGAGGAGGGAGGGAGGGAGGGAGGGAGGGAGGGAGGGAGGGATGGAGGGATGGATGGAGAAGACTACAGACTTTTAGAATATGTTCCAGAGGGCTACAACATGGACAATAATGTACACATGATTTACCCTACAGTCCTACATACATGTTAGGTTACCCAACAGTCATATATACATGTCAGGGCTGATTACCCTACAGTCATATATATATATATATATATATATATATATATATATATATATAGGGAGAGAGAGAGAGAGAGAGAGAGAGAGAGAGAGACAGAGAGAGACAGAGAGAGAGAGAAGGAGAGAGAGAAGGAGAGAAAAAGATATAGCAGAGAGAATCAGAGAGAAAGAGAGAGAGAAAAAGAGAGAGAGAAAAAGAGATAGAGAAAGAGAGAGAAGGAGAGAGAGAAAGAGAGAAAGAGAGAGTAGGAGAAAGGAGAGTGAGAGAGAGAGAAGGAGAGAGAAAAAGAGAGATAAAGAAAGAAAGAGAGAGAAGGAGGGAAAGCGAGAGAAGGAGAGAGAGAAAGAGAGAAAGAGAGAGTAGGAGAAAGGAGAGTGAGAGAGAGAGGAGAGAGAAAAAGAGAGATAAAGAAAGATAGAGAGAGAAGGAGGGAAAGCGAGAGAAGGAGAGAGAGAACGATATAGCAGAGAGAAAGAGAGAGAGAGAGAGAGAGAGAGACATTGTAAAAACACTGTATATATATATAATATGACATTTGTAATGTCTTTATTGTTTTGAAACTTCTGTATGTGTGATGTCTACTGTTAATTTTTATTGTTTATTTCACTTTATATATTATCTACCTTACTTGCTTTGGCAATGTTAACACATGTTTCCCATGCCAATAAAGCCCCTTGAATTGAATTGAATTGAATTGAATTGAGAGAGAGAGAGAGAAAGACAGAGAGAGAGAGAGAGAACATTTCAGGGGGGCAGGGACTCTTGTTGTGATCGTATAACTCAGCACTCGTCTCTCCACACACAGTTTTATCTAAAAAATAAAAAATAAGATCAAAACACCAACAGCATCAGAAGACAAAATGGACGACTTGAAAACACTGGTACATGAAACTATTATTGGATTAGATGGTTTGTTTCAATCAGATAAATCTCAGAAGAGAAGGATGCACAAATAAAAAAATAAAAAATACTATTAAGAGCGAGAGAGAGATGAGAGAGAGAGATGAAGAATGCAAAAAAATCTAAGAACAACATTGAGAAACCTATCCAACCAAAAACATAGAGACCCATAAACCTGAGTCTACGCCTTCACTATGGTGAATCACTAAAACAATACAGAAATACACTACGGAAAAAGAAGGAACAGCATGTCCGATATCAGCTCAATGTAATTGAAGAATCCATAGATTCTAACCACCTCTGGGAAAATTGGAAAACACTAAACAAACAGAAACACGAAGAATTATCTATCCAAATTGGAGATCTATGGGTAAACCACTTCTCCAATCTGTGTGGCTCTATAACAAAGAACAAACAGAAAAAACATATACATGATCAAATATAAATCTTACAATGAACTATTTAAGACTACCAGAACCCACTGGATTCTCCAATTACATGGAATGAGCTACAGGACAAAACACAAACCCTCCAACCCAAAAAGGATTGTGGTGTCTATGACATCACACTCAGCCACACACACACTCACAACACGCACAGACACACTCACAACACACACACACACACAGACACACTCACACACAGACACACTCACAACACACGCACAACACACACACACACACACACACACACACACACACACACACACACACACACACACACACACACACACACACAGACACACTCACAACACACACACACACAGACACACTCACAACACACGCACAACACACACACACACACACACACACAGACACACTCACAACACACACACACACACACACACACACACTCAGACACACACACACACACACACACACACACAACGCACACACACCGCACACACACCGCACACACTCAGACACACACACACACTCACACACACTCAGACACACACAATCGGACACACACACACACACACAGACACACTCACAACGCACACACTCAGACACACACACACACACACAACGCACACACTCACACACACACACACACACACACACACAGACACACACACACACTCACACACACACACACACAACACAAACTCAGAAACACACACTCAGACACACACACACACACACACACACACACACTCAGACACACACACTCAGACACACACACACACACACACACTGAGACACACACACACACACACACACACACACACACACACACACACACACACACACACACACACACACACACACTCAGACACACACACACTCAGACACACACACACACACTCACACACTCAGACACACTCACACACTCAGACACACTCACACACTCAGACACACTCACAACACACACTCAGACACACACACACTCAGGCACACTCACAACACACACTCAGGCACACTCACAACACACACTCAGACACACACACACTCAGACACACACACACAAACACACACAGAGACACACACAACACACACAACACACACTCAGACACACTCAGACACACTCAGACACACACACACACACAACACAAACTCAGAAACACACACACTCACACACACTCAGACACACACACACACACACACACACACACACACACACACACAATCAGAGAACACACAAGAACTCCTCTCCCAACACCACATGGATCAGAACCAGTAACTAGAGGGGGTCGCCTCCATCATACCGATCCCGTTTCCTCCCCCTCTGCTCTCCTCCATCATACCGATCCCGTTTCCTCCCCTCTGCTCTCCTCCATCATACCGATCCCGTTTCCTCCCCTCTGCTCTCCTCCATCATACCGATCCCATTTCCTCCCCTCTGCTCTCCTCCATCATACCGATCCCGTTTCCTCCCCCTCTGCTCTCCTCCAATGACAACCAAACAGATCCCGTTTCCTCCCCTCTGCTGTCCTCCAACGACAACCAAACAGATCCCGTTTCCTCCAACGACAACCAAACAGATCCCGTTTCCTCCCCTCTGCTCTCCTCCATCATACAGATCCCGTCTCCTCCAACGACAACCAAACAGATCCCGTTTCCTCCCCTCTGCTCTCCTCCAACGACAACCAAACAGATCCCGTTTCCTCCCCCTCTGCTCTCCACCAACGACAACCAAACAGATCCCGTTTCCTCCCCCTCTGCTCTCCACCAACGACAACCAAACAGATCCCGTTTCCTCCCCCTCTGTTCTCCTCCAACGACAACCAAACAGATCCCGTTTCCTCCCCCTCTGCTCTCCTCCATCATACCGATCCCGTTTCCTCCCCCTCTGCTGTCCTCCAACGACAACCAAACAGATCCCGTTTCCTACAACGACAACCAAACAGATCCCGTCTCCTCCAACGACAACCAAACAGATCCCGTTTCCTCCCCTCTGCTCTCCACCAACGACAACCAAACAGATCCCGTTTCCTCCCCTCTGTTCTCCTCCAACGACAACCAAATAGATCCCGTTTCCTCCCCCTCTGCTCTCCTCCATCATACCGATCCCGTTTCCTCCCCCTCTGCTGTCCTCCAACGACAACCAAACAGATCCTGTTTCCTCCCCCTCTGCTGTCCTCCAACGACAACCAAAAAGATCACGTTTCCTACAACGACAACCAAACAGATCCCGTCTCCTCCAACGACAACCAAACAGATCCCGTTTCCTCCCCCTCTGCTCTCCACCAACGACAACCAAACAGATCCCGTTTCTCCCCTCTGTTCTCCTCCAACGACAACCAAACAGATCCCGTTTCCTCCCCTCTGCTCTCCTCCAACGACAACCAAACAGATCCCGTTTCCTCCAACGACAACCAAACAGATCCCGTCTCCTCCAACGACAACCAAACAGATCCCGTTTCCTCCCCTCTGCTCTCCACCAACGACAACCAAACAGATCCCGTTTCCTCCCCCCTCTGTTCTCCTCCAACGACAACCAAATAGATCCCATTTCCTCCCCCTCTGCTCTCCTCCATCATACCGATCCCGTTTCCTCCCCTCTGCTGTCCTCCAACGACAACCAAACAGATCCTGTTTCCTCCCCTCTGCTGTCCTCCAACGACAACCAAAAAGATCACGTTTCCTACAACGACAACCAAACAGATCCCGTCTCCTCCAACGACAACCAAACAGATCCCGTTTCCTCCCCTCTGTTCTCCTCCAACGACAACCAAATAGATCCCGTTTCCTCCCCCTCTGCTCTCCTCCATCATACCGATCCCGTTTCCTCCCCCTCTGCTGTCCTCCAACGACAACCAAACAGATCCTGTTTCCTCCCCCTCTGCTGTCCTCCAACGACAACCAAAAAGATCACGTTTCCTACAACGACAACCAAACAGATCCCGTCTCCTCCAACGACAACCAAACAGATCCCGTTTCCTCCCCCTCTGCTCTCCACCAACGACAACCAAACAGATCCCGTTTCCTCCCCCTCTGTTCTCCTCCAACGACAACCAAACAGATCCCGTTTCCTCCCCTCTGCTCTCCTCCAACGACAACCAAACAGATCCCGTTTCCTCCAACGACAACCAAACAGATCCCGTCTCCTCCAACGACAACCAAACAGATCCCGTTTCTCCCCTCTGCTCTCCACCAACGACAACCAAACAGATCCCGTTTCCTCCCCCTCTGTTCTCCTCCAACGACAACCAAATAGATCCCATTTCCTCCCCTCTGCTCTCCTCCATCATACCGATCCCGTTTCCTCCCCCTCTGCTCTCCTCCAACGACAACCAAACAGATCCCGTTTCCTCCCCTCTGCTGTCCTCCAACGACAACCAAAAGATCCCGTTTCCTCCAACGACAACCAAACAGATGCCGTCTCCTCCAACGACAACCAAACAGATCCCGTTTCCTCCCCTCTGCTCTCCTCCAACGACAACCAAACAGATCCCGTTTCCTCCCCTCTGCTCTCCTCCAACGACAACCAAACAGATCCCGTTTCCTCCCCCTCTGCTCTCCTCCATCATACAGATCCCGTTTCCTCCCCCTCTGCTCTCCTCCACCTACAACGACATCCATTTGGAAAGTTGAATAAACCTTTGAAGTGTTTTAAAACACGCCGCAACAAAGCGTTGAAAGTTGAGTTGGCGAGGGGGGAGGTGGGAGAAAACCTAAAGACTGAAAATCCTTTTAAAAAGTCTCATCATCTTTCCTCCTCATTAAAAGTGAAATGTAAAAATATATACTTTTGGATTAGGGCTTTGTGGCTTTATTAAATATCCCCTCTAACTGGTGTGGGAGCATGTATGAGTGGTGTGTTGTATTAATATTGTATATCAACCCTCTAGGAGGTATCTTAGATAGGTCTGGCTGTGATATCTGACAGTAGCAGCGTGGGGTATTGAACGCTTCCATCATACTGTAGATTACATAGAAAAGCATCGCAGGACAGAACATCAATGGTTCATTGGTCAAAGCATCACACAACGTTTTTCCCCTTGACTGTGGAACTGCTGCAGACATGCACTTGACTATGCGTATGTTATGCATACATGTGTGCACTCAAACTCGTACAAAACACTCAGTCTAAATGCATACATCTCACATACACTCCATATGGTTCTCTCTCTGCCCTCTCTGCCCTCTCGCTCTCTGCCCTCTCCCTCTCTGCCCTCTCCCTCTCTGCCCTCTCCCTCTCTGCCCTCTCCCTCTCTCTCTCTCTCTCTCTCTCTCTCTCTCTCTCTCTCTCTCTTCCCCTATACAGTGGTTAAAGTACTTGTACCAACACATGCTTGGTTTGTAAATGATGTCTGAGTGTTGGAGCGTGCCCTTGGCTTTCCGTAATTATCCCTCTTGTTTCAGTCCTGTTCTGTTCCAAATTACCCAGCTCCTTTACTCTGTATTGAAGTCTGTATTCAAATGTATTTGGGGTTTGTGTGTTGAAATGACTCAGCTACTTTACTCTGTATTGAAGTCTGTATTCAAATGTATTCGGGGTTTGTGTGTGTTTATGAGTGGCAGAGAGAGAGGGCAGAGAGAGGGCAGAGAGAGAGAGAAAGAGAGAGAGACAGAGAGAGAGAAAGAAAGAAATATTATTTCAAAAGAAAGAATCAAAATAAACAAAACCATGAACCAATCAAAGGACTTATATTTACTGGAAAAATGAAACAAAATCTAAAAGCTGACCAAATTGCTATCTGGCCCTAAACAGAGAATATGAATTGGTTGATTATCTCTACTCTGTCAGAGATACGAAGCAGAGACAGATCCTTACCAAGTACAGGCTGAGTGACCACCGATTGGCAATAGAAACCGGCAGACATAAAAAGACATGGCAACCCAAAGAGGAGCGTGTATGTGGTCACTGAACAACACGGGAGGTAGAAACAGAGATACACTTTCTCCTTTACAGTGACAAATATTCATAGAGATATTAGAGGTATAAATGATACTAGTGGTAATGGTAGAGATATTAGAGGTATAAATGATACTAGTGGTAATGGTAGTAGTAGAGATATTATAGGTATAGATGCTACTAGTGGTAATGGTAGAGATATTAGAGGTATAAATGATACCATTGGTAATGGTAGAGATATTAGAGGTAAAACTGATACTTGTGGTAATGGTAGAGATATTAGAGGTATAAATGATACTAGTGGTAATGGTAGAGATATTAGAGGTATAAATGCTACTAGTGGTAATGGTAGTAGAGATATTAGAGGTATACATACTACTAGTGGTAATGGTAGAGATATTAGAGGTAAAAACGATACTTGTGGTAATGGTAGAGATATTAGAGGTATAAATTATACTAGTGGTAATGGTAGAGATATTAGAGGTATAAATGATACTAGTGGTAATGGTAGAGATAGTAGAGGTATAAATGATACTAGTGGTAATGGTAGTGGTAGAGATATTAGAGGTATAAATGATACTAGTGGTAATGGTAGAGATAGTAGAGATATCAGATGTATAAATGATACTAGTGGTAATGGTAGTAGTAGAGATATTAGTGGTATAAATGATACTAGTGGTAATGGTAGAGATAGTAGAGGTATGAATGATACTAGTGGTAATGGTAGAGATATTAGAGGTATAAATGATACTAGTGGTAATGGTAGAGATATTAGAGGTATAAACGATACTAGTGGTAATGGTAGTAGTAGAGATATTAGAGGTATAAATGATACTAGTGGTAATGGTGGTAGAGATATTAGAGGTACAAATGATACTAGTGGTAATGGTAGAGATATTAGAGGTATAAATTATACTAGTGGTAATGGTAGAGATATTAGAGGTATAAATGATACTAGTGGTAATGGTAGAGATAGTAGAGGTATAAATGATACTAGTGGTAATGGTAGTGGTAGAGATATTAGAGGTATAAATGATACTAGTGGTAATGGTAGAGATAGTAGAGATATCAGATGTATAAATGATACTAGTGGTAATGGTAGTAGTAGAGATATTAGTGGTATAAATGATACTAGTGGTAATGGTAGAGATAGTAGAGGTATGAATGATACTAGTGGTAATGGTAGAGATATTAGAGGTATAAACGATACTAGTGGTAATGGTAGTAGTAGAGATATTAGAGGTATAAATGATACTAGTGGTAATGGTGGTAGAGATATTAGAGGTACAAATGATACTAGTGGTAATGGTAGAGATATTAGAGGTATAAATGATACTGGTGGTAGTGGTAGAGATATTAGAGGTATAAATTATACTAGTGGTAATGGTAGTAGTAGATATATTAGAGGTATAAATGCTACTAGTGGTAATGGTAGAGATATTAGAGGTATAAATGCTACTAGTGGTAATGGTAGTAGTAGAGATATTAGAGGTATAAATGATACTAGTGGTAATGGTAGAGATAGAGGTTGAAACGATATTAGTGGTAATGGTAGTTGTAGAGATATTAGAGGTAGAAACGATATTAGTGGTAATGGTAGTAGTAGAGATATTAGAGGTATAAATTATATTTGTGGTAATGGTAGAGATATTAGAGGTATAAACGATACTAGTGGTAATGGTAGTAGTAGATATATTAGAGGTATAAATGCTACTAGTGGTAATGGTAGAGATATTAGAGGTATAAATGCTACTAGTGGTAATGGTAGTAGTAGAGATATTAGAGGTATAAATGATACTAGTGGTAATGGTAGAGATAGAGGTTGAAACGATATTAGTGGTAATGGTAGTTGTAGAGATATTAGAGGTAGAAACGATATTAGTGGTAATGGTAGTAGTAGAGATATTAGAGGTATAAATTATATTTGTGGTAATGGTAGAGATATTAGAGGTATAAACGATACTAGTGGTAGTGGTAGAGATATTAGAGGTATAAATTATCCTAGTGGTAATGGTAGTAGTAGAGATATTAGAGGTATAAATTATATTAGTGGTAATGGTAGAGATAATAGAGGTATAAATGCTACTAGTGGTAATGGTAGTAGTAGAGATATCAGATGTATAAATGATATTAGTGGTAATGGTAGAGATAGAGGTATAAACAATACTAGTGGTAATGGTAGTAGTAGAGATATTAGAGGTATAAATGATACTAGTGGTAATGGTGGTAGAGATATTAGAGGTACAAATGATACTAGTGGTAATGGTAGAGATATTAGAGGTATAAATGATACTAGTGGTAATGGTAGTAGTAGAGATATTAGAGGTATAAATGATACTAGTGGTAATGGTAGAGATATTAGAGGTATAAATGCTACTAGTGGTAATGGTAGTAGTAGAGATATTAGAGGTATAAATGATACTAGTGGTAATGGTAGTAGTAGAGATATTAGAGGTATACATGATACTAGTGGTAATGGTAGAGATATTAGAGGTAGAAACAATATTAGTGGTAATGGTAGTTGTAGAGATATTAGAGGTATAAATGATACTAGTGGTAATGGTAGAGATATTAGAGGTATAAACAATACTAGTGGTAGTGGTAGAGATATTAGAGGTATAAATTATACTAGTGGTATTGGTAGTAGTAGAGATATTAGAGGTATAAATGATATTAGTGGTAATGGTAGAGATATTAGAGGTATAAACAATACTAGTGGTGATGGTAGTAGTAGAGATATTAGAGGTATAAATGATACTAGTGGTAATGGTGGTAGAGATATTAGAGGTACAAATGATACTAGTGGTAATGGTA
This sequence comes from Oncorhynchus masou masou, assembly GCF_036934945.1. Taxonomy (NCBI): domain Eukaryota; kingdom Metazoa; phylum Chordata; class Actinopteri; order Salmoniformes; family Salmonidae; genus Oncorhynchus; species Oncorhynchus masou. The sequence goes on along the minus strand of NW_027008995.1, from coordinate 15,528 downwards.
GTAGTAGAGATATCAGATGTATAAATGATATTAGTGGTAATGGTAGAGATATTAGAGGTATAAACGATACTAGTGGTAATGGTAGTAGTAGAGATATTAGAGGTATAAATGATACTAGTGGTAATGGTGGTAGAGATATTAGAGGTACAAATGATACTAGTGGTAATGGTAGAGATATTAGAGGTATAAATGATACTAGTGGTAATGGTAGAGATATTAGAGGTAGACATACTACTAGTGGTAATGGTAGAGATATTAGAGGTAAAAATGATACTTGTGGTAATGGTAGAGATATTAGAGGTATAAATGATACTAGTGGTAATGGTAGTTGTAGAGATATTAGAGGTATAAATGATACTAGTGGTAATGGTAGAGATATTAGAGGTAGAAACGATATTAGTGGTAATGGTAGTAGTAGAGATATTAGAGGTATAAATGATATTTGTGGTAATGGTAGAGATAATAGAGGTATAAATGCTACTAGTGGTAATGGTAGTAGTAGAGATATCAGATGTATAAATGATATTAGTGGTAATGGTAGAGATATTAGAGGTATAAACAATACTAGTGGTAATGGTAGTAGTAGAGATATTAGAGGTATAAATGATACTAGTGGTAATGGTGGTAGAGATATTAGAGGCATAAATGATACTAGTGGTAATGGTAGTAGTAGAGATATTAGAGGTATAAATGATACTAGTAGTAATGGTAGAGATATTAGAGGTAGACATACTACTAGTGTTAATGGTAGAGATATTATAGGTATAAATTATACTAGTGGTAATGGTAGAGATATTAGAGGTAGAAACAATATTAGTGTTAATGGTAGTTGTAGAGATATTAGAGGTATAAATGATACTAGTGGTAATGGTAGAGATATTAGAGGTTGAAATGATATTAGTGGTAATGGTAGTTGTAGAGATATTAGAGGTATAAATTATATTAGTGTTAATGGTAGAGATATTAGAGGTATAAACAATCCTAGTGGTAGTGGTAGAGATATTAGAGGTATAAATTATACTAGTGGTAGTGGTAGTAGTAGAGATATTAGAGGTATAAATGATATTAGTGGTAATGGTAGAGATAATAGAGGTATAAATGCTACTAGTGGTAATGGTAGTAGTAGAGATATCCGATGTATAAATGATACTAGTGGTAATGGTAGAGATATTAGAGGTAGACATACTACTAGTGGTAATGGTAGAGATATTAGAGGTATAAATTATACTAGTGGTAATGGTAGAGATATTAGAGGTATAAATGATATTAGTGGTAATGGTAGAGATATTAGAGGTATAAACAATACTAGTGGTAATGGTAGTAGTAGAGATAGAGGTATAAATGATACTAGTGGTAATGGTGGTAGAGATATTAGAGGTACAAATGATACTAGTGGTAATGGTAGTAGTAGAGATATCAGATGTATAAATGATATTAGTGGAAATGGTAGAGATATTAGAGGTATAAATGATACTAGTGGTAATGGTGGTAGAGATAGAGGTATAAATGATACTAGTGGTAATGGTGGTAGAGATAGAGGTATAAATGATACTAGTGGTAATGGTAGAGATATTAGAGGTAGACATACTACTAGTGGTAATGGTAGAGATATTAGAGGTAAAAATGATACTTGTGGTAATGGTAGAGATATTAGAGGTATAAATGATATTAGTGGTAATGGTAGAGATATTAGAGGTATAAACGATACTAGTGGTAATGGTAGTAGTAGAGATATTAGAGGTATAAATGATACTAGTGGTAATGGTGGTAGAGATATTAGAGGTACAAATGATACTAGTGGTAATGGTAGTAGTAGAGATATCAGATGTATAAATGATATTAGTGGTAATGGTAGAGATATTAGAGGTATAAACGATACTAGTGGTAATGGTAGTAGTAGAGATATTAGAGGTATAAATGATACTAGTGGTAATGGTAGAGATATTAGAGGTATAAATGATACTAGTGGTAATGGTAGAGATATTAGAGGTAAAAATGATACTTGTGGTAATGGTAGAGATATTAGAGGTATAAATGATACTAGTGGTAATGGTAGTTGTAGAGATATTAGAGGTATAAATGATACTAGTGGTAATGGTAGAGATATTAGAGGTAGAAACGATATTAGTGGTAATGGTAGTAGTAGAGATATTAGAGGTATAAATGATATTTGTGGTAATGGTAGAGATAATAGAGGTATAAATGCTACTAGTGGTAATGGTAGTAGTAGAGATATCAGATGTATAAATGATATTAGTGGTAATGGTAGAGATATTAGAGGTATAAACAATACTAGTGGTAATGGTAGTAGTAGAGATATTAGAGGTATAAATGATACTAGTGGTAATGGTGGTAGAGATATTAGAGGCATAAATGATACTAGTGGTAATGGTAGTAGTAGAGATATTAGAGGTATAAATGATACTAGTAGTAATGGTAGAGATATTAGAGGTATAAATGATACTAGTGGTAATGGTAGAGATATTAGAGGTAAAAATGATACTTGTGGTAATGGTAGAGATATTAGAGGTATAAATGATACTAGTGGTAATGGTAGTTGTAGAGATATTAGAGGTATAAATGATACTAGTGGTAATGGTAGAGATATTAGAGGTAGAAACGATATTAGTGGTAATGGTAGTAGTAGAGATATTAGAGGTATAAATGATATTTGTGGTAATGGTAGAGATAATAGAGGTATAAATGCTACTAGTAGTAATGGTAGTAGTAGAGATATCAGATGTATAAATGATATTAGTGGTAATGGTAGAGATATTAGAGGTATAAACAATACTAGTGGTAATGGTAGTAGTAGAGATATTAGAGGTATAAATGATACTAGTGGTAATGGTGGTAGAGATATTAGAGGCATAAATGATTCTAGTGGTAATGGTAGTAGTAGAGATATTAGAGGTATAAATGATACTAGTAGTAATGGTAGAGATATTAGAGGTAGACATACTACTAGTGTTAATGGTAGAGATATTATAGGTATAAATTATACTAGTGGTAATGGTAGAGATATTAGAGGTAGAAACAATATTAGTGTTAATGGTAGTTGTAGAGATATTAGAGGTATAAATGATACTAGTGGTAATGGTAGAGATATTAGAGGTTGAAATGATATTAGTGGTAATGGTAGTTGTAGAGATATTAGAGGTATAAATTATATTAGTGTTAATGGTAGAGATATTAGAGGTATAAACAATCCTAGTGGTAGTGGTAGAGATATTAGAGGTATAAATTATACTAGTGGTAGTGGTAGTAGTAGAGATATTAGAGGTATAAATGATATTAGTGGTAATGGTAGAGATAATAGAGGTATAAATGCTACTAGTGGTAATGGTAGTAGTAGAGATATCCGATGTATAAATGATACTAGTGGTAATGGTAGAGATATTAGAGGTAGACATACTACTAGTGGTAATGGTAGAGATATTAGAGGTATAAATTATACTAGTGGTAATGGTAGAGATATTAGAGGTATAAATGATATTAGTGGTAATGGTAGAGATATTAGAGGTATAAACAATACTAGTGGTAATGGTAGTAGTAGAGATATTAGAGGTATAAATGATACTAGTGGTAATGGTGGTAGAGATATTAGAGGTACAAATGATACTAGTGGTAATGGTAGTAGTAGAGATATCAGATGTATAAATGATATTAGTGGAAATGGTAGAGATATTAGAGGTATAAATGATACTAGTGGTAATGGTGGTAGAGATAGAGGTATAAATGATACTAGTGGTAATGGTGGTAGAGATAGAGGTATAAATGATACTAGTGGTAATGGTAGAGATATTAGAGGTAGACATACTACTAGTGGTAATGGTAGAGATATTAGAGGTAAAAATGATACTTGTGGTAATGGTAGAGATATTAGAGGTATAAATGATACTAGTGGTAATGGTAGTTGTAGAGATATTAGAGGTATAAATGATACTAGTGGTAATGGTAGAGATATTAGAGGTTGAAACGATATTAGTGGTAATGGTAGTTGTAGAGATATTAGAGGTGTCAGGACCCGGTTACGAAACTGGGTCTCCGGAGTGAGAAACAGTCACTTAACCAACTGAGCCACGAATAGTCAGCAGAACCCAGAAGATGAGGCAGACACAGCAGTACTTAAGACGGTGTATTTAATAAAGTAAAAAGGAGAAGTCCTACAATACAAAAAATGGCAAATCCAAAAGGTGGTAGGTATAGCACAAAAAAGCCTCAAGAGATACTCAAAAACAGAAATCCACAAGAGCATCCACCGGAAACGACAAGAATACACAGAACACTAGGGCTGGGTGCTAACATACAAACACAGAGCACAGAACTGAGGGAAACTAAGGGTTTAAATACAATCAGGGGAAACGAGGCACAGGTGCAAATAATAATGGGGAACAAGGGAAAAAACATAAGGTCAAAAAGCACAATGGGGGCATCTAGTGACCAAAACCCGGAACAACCCTGGCCAAATCCTGACAAGAGGTAGAAACGATATTAGTGGTAATGGTAGTAGTAGAGATATTAGAGGTATAAATGATATTAGTGGTAATGGTAAAGATAATAGAGGTATAAATGCTACTAGTGGTAATGGTAGTAGTAGAGATATCAGATGTATAAATGATATTAGTGGTAATGGTAGAGATATTAGAGGTAGACATACTACTAGTGGTAATGGTAGAGATATTAGAGGTATAAATTATACTAGTGGTAATGGTAGAGATATTAGAGGTAGTAATGCTAATAGTGGTGATGGTAGTAGTACCAGGAACAGTGTGTGAAAACCTTGTGAAGACTTACAGAAAACATTTGACCTCTGTCATTATATAACAAAGTATTGAGATAAACTTTTGTTATTGACCAAATACTTATTTTCCACCATAATTTGCAAATAAATTCATTAAAAATCCTACAATGTGATTCATCTGTATTTTTTTTTCTCATTTTGTCTGTCATATTTGAAGTGTACCTATGATGAAAATTACAGGCCTCTCTAATCTTTTTAAGTGGGAGAACTTGCACAATTGGTGGCTGACTAAATACTTTTTTGCCCCACTGTATGTGTAGGTGGACCATTTCTGTTTGTCTGTGATGTGTATGCCGAGGAACTTCGATGTGGATAGGGGGTTGCTCCCTCTGCTGTTTCCTGAAGTCCTTGATAATCTCCTTTGTTTTGTTGATGTTGAGTGAGAGGTTGTTTTCCTGACACCACACTCCGAGTGCCCTCACCTCCTCCCTGTAGGCCGTCTCGTCGTTGTTGGGAATCAAGCCCACTACCTGTTGTGCTGTCTACAAACTTGATGATTGAGTTGGAGGCGTGCTTGGCCACGCAGTCATGGGTGAACAGGGAGTACAGGAGGGGGCTGAGCACGCACCCTTGTGGGGCCCCAGTGTTGAGGGTCAGCGAAGTGGAGATGTTGTTTCCTAACTTCATCCACCTGGGGGCAGCCCTTCAGAAAGTTCAGGAACCAATTGGCCCCACAGGGCGGGTTTGAGACCCAGGGCCTCCAGCTTGATGATGAGTTTAGAGGGTACTATGGTGTTGAATTCTGAGCTGTAGTCAATGAACAGCATTCTTACATAGGGAGAGATTGAATATGTCCGTAAACACACCAGCCAGCTGGTCTGCACATGCTCCGTGGACGCGGCTAGGGATGCCGTCAAGGCCAGCAACCTTGCGAGGGTTAACACGTTTAAATGTTTTACTCACGTCGGCCACAGAGAAGGAGGGGGAGAGGGAGGGGGGGGGGGTGCAGTCCTTGTTAGTAGGCCACAACGGTGGCACTGTATTATCCTCAAAGTGGGCAAAGAGGGTGTTTAGATTGTCTGGAAGTGGCTGGTTTTGTTTTTGTACTCTGTGATTTCCTGTAGACCCTGCCACATATGTCTCGTGACTGAGCCATTGAATTGCGACTCCACTTTGTCCCTGTACCGGCATTTCGCTTGTTTGATTGCCTTGCGGAGGGAATAACTACACTGTTTATATTCAGCCATATTCCCAGATCTCTTTCTATGGCTAAATGCGGTGGTTCGCGCTTTTCAGTTTTGCACAAATGCTGACAACCATCCACGGTTTCTGGTTAGGGAAGGTTTTAATAGTCACAGTGGGTACGACATCTCCTATACACTTCCTAATAAACTCACTCACCGAGTCAGTGTACAGATCAATGTTGTTCTCTGAGGCTGACCGTAAACATATCCCAGTCCGCGTGATCAAAACAAGCGTGGATTCCAATTGGTCAGACCAGCATTGAATGGTTCAAGAGACTGGCACATCCTGTTTGAGTTTCTGCCTATAAGACGGTAGGAGCAAGATGGTGACGTGGTCGGATTTGTCGAAGGGAGGGCAGGGGAGGGCTTTGTATGCATTGCGGAAGTTAGAGTAGCAGTGATCGAGTGTATTAGCCCCGCGAGTACTACAATCAATTTGCTGATAGAATTTAGGTAGCCTTGTTCTCAAATTTGCTTTGTTAAAATCCCCAGCTACAATAAATGCAGCCTCAGGATATATGGTTTCGAGGTTACATAGAGTCCAGTGAAGATCCTTGATGGCCATCGTGGTATCTGCTTGAGGGGGAATGTACACAGCTGTGTCGATAACTGACAAGAATTCTCTTGTGAGGTAACAAGGCGAGCATTTGATGGTAAGGATTTCTAGGTTGGGTGAGCAGAAGGAGTTCTTGAGTTCTTGTATGTTATTATGATTACACCATGAGCAATTAATCATGAAGCATTAACCGCCGCACCTTCCTCTTCCCAGAGAGGTGTTTATCTCTGTCGGCGCGATGCATGGAGAAGGCCGGTGGCTGAACCGATTCCGACACCATATCCCGGGAGAGCCATGTTACCGTGTCCTGGGTGTTGGTCCAAACAGAGGATCCACTTCGGGAAAGTGTACCTGGTCATAATACTGGTAAGTTGTGTCGCTCGTATATCCAATAGTTCAATAGGCTACCAATAGTTCTTCCCAGCTGTATGTAATAAGACTCCAGATTTTCTGGGCTAACAATGTAAGAAATACTACTTAAAAAAAATAAAAAATACTGCACAGTTTCCTAAGGACTCGAAGGGAGGTGACCATCTCTGTTCGGGTTTCATCTTTGAATCAATGCCACCCACTGTAATCACCCTTAGCATGTCAGTGTTCCACCTGATTTACTAGCAAAAACCCCATTGACATCCCATCCACTGCATGCTAGTTAGGCTAACGACAGAAATCACCGCCATGGGCAGTCACTGGCAGAGCACGACGCAATGTGTGTGTGTGGGTGTGTGTGTGTGTGTGTGTGTGTGTGTGTGTGTGTGTGTGTGTGTGTGTGTGTGTGTGTGTGCGCGTGTGTGTGTGTGAGATAGAGAGAGATAGATAGTGTGAGCATGTGTGTTTGTGTGTGAGAGAGAGAGAGAGAGAGAGAGAGAGAGAGAGAGAGAGAGAGAGAGAGGCTGGGGTTATAAACAGGGAAGTCCACTTAGCTAATGAGCACTCCCCCTCCTTCCCTCCTGCTACCTAACCTCTAACCCCCAGTCTCCTATCAGAAGAGGAAACCTCTACCTTCCATTCTCCTATCAGAAGAGGAAACCTCTAACCCCCAGTCTCTAACCCCCAGTCTCCTATCAGAAGAGGAAACCTCTACCCCCAGTCTCCTATCAGAAGAGGAAACCTCTAACCCCCAGTCTCTAACCCCCAGTCTCCTATCAGAAGAGGAAACCTCTAACCCCCAGTCTCCTATCAGAAGAGGAAACCTCTACCTTCCATTCTCCTATCAGAAGAGGAAACCTCTAACCCCCAGTCTCTAACCCCCAGTCTCCTATCAGTAGAGGAAACCTCTACCCTCCAGTCTCCTATCAGAAGAGGAAACCTCTACCTCCAGTCTCCTATCAGAAGAGGAAACCTCTACCCTCGAGTCTCTAACCCCCAGTCTCCTATCAGAAGAGGAAACCTCTACCTCCAGTCTCCTATCAGAAGAGGAAACCTCTACCCTCCAGTCTCCTATCAGAATAGGAAACCTCTACCCTCCAGTCTCTAACCCCAGTCTCCTATCAGAAGAGGAAACCTCTACCCCCAGTCTCCTATCAGAAGAGGAAACCTCTACCCCCAGTCTCTAACCCCCAGTCTCTTATCAGAAGAGGAAACCTCTAACCCCCAGTCTCCTATCAGAAGAGGAAACCTCTACCCCCAGTCTCTAACCCCCAGTCTCCTATCAGAAGAGGAAACCTCTACCCCCAGTCTCTAACCCCCAGTCTCCTATCAGAAGAGGAAACCTCTACCCCCAGTCTCTAACCCCCAGTCTCCTATCAGAAGAGGAAACCTCTAACCCTCCAGTCTCCTATCAGAAGAGGAAACCTCTAACCCCCAGTCTCTAACCCCCAGTCTCCTATCAGAAGAGGAAACCTCTAACCCCCAGTCTCTAACCCCCAGTCTCCTATCAGAAGAGGAAACCTCTAACCCCCAGTCTCCTATCAGAAGAGGAAACCTCTACCTCCAGTCTCTAACCCCCAGTCTCCTATCAGAAGAGGAAACCTCTAACCCCCAGTCTCCTATCAGAAGAGGAAACCTCTACCCTCCAGTCTCCTATCAGAAGAGGAAACTTCTACCCCCAGTCTCCTATCAGAAGAGGAAACTTCTACCCCCAGTCTCCTATCAGAAGAGGAAACATCTAACCCCCAGTCTCCTATCAGAAGAGGAAACCTCTTCCCTCCAGTCTCCTATCAGAAGAGGAAACCTCTTCCCTCCAGTCTCCTATCAGAAGAGGAAACCTCTACCCTCCAGTCTCCTATCAGAAGAGGAAACCTCTACCCTCCAGTCTCCTATCAGAAGAGGAAACCTCTAACCCCCAGTCTCCTATCAGAAGAGGAAACCTCTAACCCCCAGTCTTCTATCAGAAGAGGAAACCTCTACCTCCAGTCTCTAACCCCCAGTCTCCTATCAGAAGAGGAAACCTCTACCCCCAGTCTCTAACCTCCAGTCTCCTATCAGAAGAGGAAACCTCTACCCTCCAGTCTCCTATCAGAAGAGGAAACCTTTCCATTAGTCCATGGTGGTTAGTCTAGTTCAATAAAATACCTGTCCACCGCACTTAACATTACAGCCTCCACACCCCAGCACACACACACACACACACACACACACACACACACACACACACACACACACACACACACACACACACACACACACACACACACACACACACACACACGTATAAAGCCCTTTTTACATCAGCTGGTGACACAAAGTGCTCAGAGACTCAGCCTAAAACCCCAAACAGCAAGCAATGAAACACACACACACACACACACACACACACACACACACACACACACACACACACACACACACACACACACACACACACTTCACCCTCACTCCCCCACACACAGCCAATAACATCTGCTCGTGTTTGTCTCCCTCGACCCCCAGGGGACCGACCAGCACTCCAGGAGGAACCGGTCTTTAAAATAGCTTTTTTTTTTACAAGCAGAAACACAATAGAGCCTCTAATCACGGCCCCCCCGGGCCGATCTCTCTCTCTCTCCTCTCATTCATTCCTCTACTGCTTTATGACCTGAGAGGACAAACACTGTCTCGTTCAGTTTAGCCTGTAGACTGAATCATCGCTGTATGTTAGTTAACAGCTGGATCTAAGATCAAGGAGACACCAGGGTAGAGTCCCACCTAGCACCCTATTCCCTATGTAGAGCACTACGGTCTATAGTAGTGTACTATATAGGGAATAGGGCTCTGGTCTATAGTAGATGTTAGACAGGTTGTTTTCAAGATGTACTTATATCTGTAATGTACAGTAGAGCATTGGAGATGTATGAGTTAGTTTGATTGACACAATGAAACTAACGGTGTAATTATTAGAGCAACGTGATAAATGCCCAATGTATTTAAATGATTAAACATGCATTTAATTGTGAAGTTAGACTTCAAATAAATAAATGACTAAATGACTCTATAATCTATACTACACTTAAAAAAAGAAAGGAGAGGCTAAAGATATCCTTCAATCAACTTCCTCTCTCCGTTTATCTCTAATACACTCTATACTCTCCTCCCTCTCGGGGCATTCGAGATGAACTCGCTTCAATACGAGGTTTCCATGATTCATCTTTCAAAGAAATCGTCGGCCGTATTGTTAGTCAAAGATCCCAGTGTTTCCCTAAAGGCTACAGCACGTGGCTTGAGGTGTTGAGTATCTCTAACACAGTCCACATCAATACGGAGCTGAAGGAAAATGTAGTGATGCAGGTCTTTTATCTGTGACGAGGTGAGATCACCAATGGTGTCCCAGTAGGTCTGAGGTGAGGTCACCAATGGTGTCCCAGTAGATCTGAGGTTATATCACCAATGGGTTCCCAGTAGCAGGGAGATCACCAATGGGTTCCCAGTAGCAGGGAGATCACCAATGGGTTCCCAGTAGCAGGGAGATCACCAATGGGTTCCCAGTAGCAGGGAGATCACCAATGGGTTCCCAGTAGCAGGGAGATCACCAATGGGTTCCCAGTAGCAGGGAGATAACCCTAAACATATTGGATGCTGAAAAACTAAAGCTTGGAGTTGGTCAAATGAAGTATTGAATACATTTGACTGATATCAAAAGGGAATAAATGAATAAAAACATAAAAGGATTCGGATTTGGCTGATTGTGAGGAAGATCTGGCAGAGAGTATGAATATCTAAGAGAAGAGTTGTTGCAGAGTCTCTTTCATGACTCTATTACATGGATAAAGACCATTCCCTATTCATGGAAACTATAAAACTGTTGCTTATTAAGATGGACCAGTACGATGGGAGACAGAGTAGGGTTGCTGACGAAATTCCCTGAATTGTCCCAACATTCCCAGATTTTCCAGAAATCCCTGTTGGAGGGTTCCCAGATGTCCTGCTTATTCCCTTCTGATTCCGGAATGTTCCAACCAGAAATGTGTAAAGAGCGGCAGGGTAGCCTAGTGTTTAGAGAATTGGACTAGTAACCGAAAGGTTGCAAGTTCAAATCCCCGAGCTGACAAGGTACAAATCTGTCGTTCTGCCCCTGAACAAGGCAGTTAACCCACTGTTCCTAGGCCGTCATTGAAAATAAGAATTTGTTCTTAACTGACTTGCCTAGTAAAATAAAGGTAAAAAAAAAAGAAAAAAAAAAGAAGAGATGGGAGACAGAGGACTGTTACTTACGGACACACAGGTCTCCGCTCTCGTAGAAGCCTGGGCAACACTGAGAACGCCTTCTGTACATGGTCCTCACACCCCTACGGTACGCTGTCTTATAGCTGATCCTGTAACACAGGGAGAAAGAGACAGAGAGAGAGAGAGAAGGAGAGAGAGAGAGGGTAGAGGGGGAGAGAGCGTGAAAGAGATGGAGAGGGTGGAAGAAAGAGGGAGAGAGAGAGAGAGAGAGAGAGAGAGAGAGAGGGAGAGAGGGAGAGAGAGAGAGAGAGGGGGTAGAGGGGAGAGAGCGTGAAAGAAATGGAGAGGGTGGAAGAAAGAGGGAGAGAGAGAGAGAGAGAGAGAGAGAGAGAGAGGGGGGCAGAGAGAGAGAGGGCAGTGAGAGAGAGAGAGGGAGAGAGAGTGGTGAAACAGGTGTTAGCCAGAGTAACTTTGCCCTTGAGGACTGTAAAGGTGCTGATTTGGGGTCCCCTCTCATCCTATCTCCTCCTGTACCCATCTGTTCGGCTCTCTCTATCTGCCTGTTGCTCTGTGGTAGGACCGACTACACCGGGGCAGCTGGGATACCCTCCGGAGGACCATCCACCTGGTCCTTGACTATCAAGTCTTGTACACTCACACAACTCTCAATGTCTTTCTTCTGATTCAGTAGTATTAACCTAATGCAGTAGTACTGAGCTAATGCAGTAGTATTGACCTAATACAGTAGTACTGACCAAATGCAGTAGGATTGCCCTAATGCAATAGTATTGACCTAATGCAGTAGTATTGACCTAATGCAGTAGTATTGACCTAATGCAGTAGTACTGACCTAATGCAGTAGTATTGACCTAATGCAGTAGTACTGACCTAATGCAGTAGTATTGACCTAATACAGTAGTACTTATAACACTTAGCTACTTCAACCCACCGTCATAAGGGTCAATACTTATTTTCCACCATAACTTGCAAATAAATTCATAAAAAATCCTACAATGTGATTTTCTGGATTTTTTTCTCATTTTGTCTGTCATAGTTGAAGTGATCCTATGATGAAAATTACAGGCCTCTCTCATCTTTTTAAGTGGGAGAACCTGCACAATTTGTGGCTGACTAAATACTTTTTTGCCCCACTGTATGTAAAACCTGTTGGTGTCAGCTTGACAACTGACATGACAACTGACTGTACTGTCTGAGTTCAGAACTTAATCAAAGCATGGTGTTAGGAAGACTGTCTTCCATCTCACCTTCAACTTGATTACACATGACAAAACAAGCAAGAGTTTCTCTTTTCAGTCAAGGCCATCTGTGCTCTCTGTACACGACAACACTCCAGACAGAGACTGAGACTGAGTCTCTCTCTCTCTCTCTCTCTCTCTCTCTCTCTCTCTCTCTCTCTCTCTCCTTCTCTCTCTCTCTCTCTCAAGTGTGGAGAGTACACCTTAATGTGGTCATTAAAGTCCTACGACCGTCAGAGTGTGTGTGTGTTTGTGTGTGTGCCATCTGCAGTCAACCACCACTTAAACCTGATGGTCTGAGCTGGCCGAGCCTGGCCGTCAACACACACACACACCTGCCTGTGGCTGGCCGTCAACACACACACACACACACCTGCCTGTGGCTGGCCGTCAACACACACACACACACACCTGCCTGTGGCTGGCAGTAAATACACACACACCTGCCTGTGGCTGGTGATGATCACAGCATCTATGGCTTTGTAGGTCTGAATAAACACACTTATATCTATACCATAGCTGGTCAGTACCTGTATCATACTGTATATCTGTATATCTATAGCTGGTCAGTACCTGTATCATACTGTATATCTATAGCTGGTCAGTACCTGTATCATACTGTATATCTGTATATCTATAGCTGGTCAGTACCTGTATCATACTGTATATCTATAGCTGGTCAGTACCTGTTTCATACTGTATATCTATAGCTGGTCAGTACCTGTTTCATACTGTATATCTATAGCTGGTCAGTACCTGTATCATACTGTATATCTATAGCTGGTCAGTACCTGTATCATACTGTATATCTGTATATCTATAGCTGGTCAGTACCTGTATCATACTGTATATCTATAGCTGGTCAGTACCTGTATCATACTGTATATCTATAGCTGGTCAGTACCTGTATCATACTGTATATCTATATATCTATAGCTGGTCAGTACCTGTATCATACTGTATATCTATATATCTATAGCTGGTCAGTACCTGTATCATACTGTATATCTATAGCTGGGCAGTACCTGTATCATACTGTATATCTATAGCTGGTCAGTACCTGTATCATACTGTATATCTGTATATCTATAGCTGGTCAGTACCTGTATCATACTGTATATCTATAGCTGGTCAGTACCTGTTTCATACTGTATATCTGTATATCTATAGCTGGTCAGTACCTGTATCATACTGTATATCTATAGCTGGTCAGTACCTGTATCATACTGTATATCTATAGCTGGTCAGTACCTGTATCATACTGTATATCTATATATCTATAGCTGGTCAGTACCTGTATCATACTGTATATCTATATATCTATAGCTGGTCAGTACCTGTATCATACTGTATATCTATAGCTGGGCAGTACCTGTTTCATACTGTATATCTATAGCTGGTCAGTACCTGTATCATACTGTATATCTGTATATCTATAGCTGGTCAGTACCTGTATCATACTGTATATCTATAGCTGGTCAGTACCTGTATCATACTGTATATCTGTATATCTATAGCTGGTCAGTACCTGTATCATACTGTATATCTATAGCTGGTCAGTACCTGTTTCATACTGTATATCCATAGCTGGTCAGTACCTGTATCATACTGTATATCTGTATATCTATAGCTGGTCAGTACCTGTTTCATACTGTATATCTATAGCTGGTCAGTACCTGTATCATACTGTATATCTATAGCTGGTCAGTACCTGTATCATACTGTATATCTATAGCTGGTCAGTACCTGTTTCATACTGTATATCTATAGCTGGTCAGTACCTGTATAATACTGTATATCTATAGCTGGTCAGTACCTGTTTCATACTGTATATCTATAGCTGGTCAGTACCTGTATCATACTGTATATCTATAGCTGGTCAGTACCTGTATCATACTGTATATCTATAGCTGGTCAGTACCTGTATCATACTGTATATCTATAGCTGGTCAATACCTGTTTCATACTGTATTTCTGTATATCTCTACCATAGCTGCTCATTGTGTCTGGAACATTTGAACCAGGTGAGGGTGTCATTACATGTGTCTGGTACATTTGAACCAGGTGAGGATGTCATTACCTGTGTCTGGTACATTTGAACCAGGTGAGGATGTCATTACCTGTGTCTGGTACATTTGAACCAGGTGAGGATGTCAATACCTGTGTCTGGTACATTTGAACCAGGTGAGGATGTCATTACCTGTGTCTGGTACATTTGAACCAGGTGAGGATGTCATTACCTGTGTCTGGTACATTTGAACCAGGTGAAGATGTCATTACCTGTGTCTGGTACATTTGAACCAGGTGAGGATGTCAATACCTGTGTCTGGTACATTTGAACCAGGTGAGGATGTCATTACCTGTGTCTGGTACATTTGAACCAGGTGAGGGTGTCATTACCTGTGTCTGGTACATTTGAACCAGGTGAAGGTGTCATTACCTGTGTCTGGTACATTTGAACCAGGTGAGGATGTCATTACCTGTGTATGGTACATTTGAACCAGGTGAGGATGTCATTACCTGTGTCTGGTACATTTGAACCAGGTGAGGGTGTCATTACCTGTGTCTGGTATATTTGAACCAGGTGAGGATGTCATTACCTGTGTCTGGTACATTTGAACCAGGTGAGGATATCATTACCTGTGTCTGGTATATTTGAACCAGGTGAGGGTGTCATTACCTGTGTCTGGTACATTTGAACCAGGTGAGGATGTCATTACCTGTGTCTGGTACATTTGAACCAGGTGAGGATGTCATTCCCTGTGTCTGGTACATTTGAACCAGGTGAGGATGTCATTACCTGTGTCTGGTACATTTGAACCAGGTGAGGATGTCATTACCTGTGTCTGGTACATTTGAACCAGGTGAGGATGTCATTACCTGTGTCTGGTACATTTGAACCAGGTGAGGATGTCATTACCTGTGTCTGGTACATTTGAACCAGGTGAGGGTGTCATTACCTGTGTCTGGTACATTTGAACCAGGTGAGGATGTCATTACCTGTGTCTGGTACATTTGAACCAGGTGAGGGTGTCATTACCTGTGTCTGGTACATTTGAACCAGGTGAGGATGTCATTACCTGTGTCTGGTACATTTGAACCAGGTGAGGATGTCATTACCTGTGTCTGGTACATTTGAACCAGGTG
>NW_027008994.1:40000-60746 GCF_036934945.1 Oncorhynchus masou masou | reverse complement strand
ATCAAATCAAATCAAATCAAATTTATTTATATAGCCCTTCGTACATCAGCTGATATCTCAAAGTGCTGTACAGAAACCCAGCCTAAAACCAATGCAGGTGTAGATGCACGGTGGTTAGGAAAAACTCCCTAGAAAGGCCAAAACCTAGGAAGAAACCTAAAGAGGAACCAGGCTATGTGGGGTGGCCAGTCCTCTTCTGGCTGTGCCGGGTAGAGATTATAACAGAACATGGCCAAGATGTTCAAATGTTCATAAATGACCAGCATGGTCGAATAATAATAAGGCAGAACAGTTGAAACTGGAGCAGCAGCACGGCCAGGTGGACTGGGGACAGCAAGGAGTCATCATGTCAAGTAGTCCTGGGGCATGGTCCTAGGGCTCAGGTCTGGAGCAGCAGCACGGCCAGGTGGACTGGGGACAGCAAGGAGTCATCATGTCAGGTAGTCCTGGGGCATGGTCCTAGGGCTCAGGTCCTCCGAGAGAGAGAAGGAGAGAATTAGAGAACGCACACTTAGATTCACACAGGACACCGAATTGGACAGGAGAAGTACTCCAGATATAACAAACTGACCCCAGCCCCCCGAAAGTACTTGTTAGTACTTCTCTATCCAGTATTTCCTGTAGTACTTGTTAGTACTTCCCTATCCAGTATTTCTTGTAGTACTTGTTAGTAGTTCCCAATCCAGTATTTCCTGTAGTACTAGTTAGTACTTCTCTATTCAGTATTTCCTGTAGTTGTAGTTAGTACTTCTCTATCCAGTATTTATTGTAGTACTTGTTAGTACTTCCCTATCCAGTATTTCTTGTAGTACTTGTTAGTAGTTCCCAATCCAGTATTTCCTGTAGTACTAGTTAGTACTTCCCTATCCAGTATTTCCTGTAGTTCTCGTTAGTACTTCTCTATCCAGTAGTTCCTGTGGTTCTAGTTAGTACCTCTCTATCCAGTATTTTCTGTAGTTCTAGTTAGTACTTCCCTATCCAGTTCCAAAGAGGATCAGATTTGGTACTTTATTATTGGCAGTAGCATTCCTGAGTTCGACCCACCATCAACAGGAAGGCATTGTTTATTTTCCTGCAGATCACAAAGGCTGGAAAAGCAAACCGGTAAGAAAACAAATTTAGGGGGAGTAAGAGGAGGAAAAGTGGAGGACATTTAATTAGCGGTTCATTCCTGTCTGTTTGGGCTCTACAGGGCAGAACACGCACACACACACACACAGGGCACAGGAGTGTGTGGCTGATTGGTGTTTGATTAGGCCTTATATTTTAAGACAAACTGAAGGAAAATTTTGCCTTAATGGGCGTGGTGCTGTTTGCCAAGTCACACACACACTCACAGCGCAATTTAATTGTATCTTTTTGGTTTTGCAATGCTGGCCACCCTGCATTGTGAGCTGTAGCAGAGACAAAGGAAGAGCCGGGAGAAGGGGGACCAAGAGAAGTAGAAGAAGAGAGGGGGGAGAGAGGTATGGGTAAGCAGTGTGAAAGAGCGAGAGATGGTGAAAGAGGGGGAAAATGAGAAAGGGAAAGTCAAAGGGAAATAGGTTTGGGAGAGAGATGGAGAGGAATAGGAGAGTAGGGGAGAAGGAGAGGAATTTGGAGATGAATGGGAGAGAGGTAGGGGAGGGAGAGAGGAGCAGTTAGCGTAGCACCTAGCTTAAGCACCTTTTGGTAGCATCTAGCGTCAGCAGTTAGCAAAGCACCTAGCTTTAGCACCTTGTGCTAGCATCTCGCGTTAGAAGTTAGCAAAGCACCTAGCTTTAGCACCTTTTGCTAGCATCTAGCATTAGCAGTTAGTAAAGCACCTAGCTTTAGCACCTTGTGCTAGCATCTAGCGTTAGCAGTTAGCAGAGCACCTAGCTTTAGCATCTTGTGCTGGCATCTAGCGTTAGCAGTTAGTAAAGCACCTTGCTTTAGCACCTTGTGCTAGCATCTAGCGTTAGCAGTTAGCAAATCACCTAGCACCATACATTTTTAAGTCATTTAGCAGACGCTCTTATCCAGAGCGACTTACAAATTGGTGAATTCACCTTCTGACATCCAGTGGAACAGCCACTTTACAATAGTGCATCTAAATCATTAAGGGGGGGGTGGTGAGAAGGATTACTTATCCTATCCTAGGTATTCCTTGAAGAGGTGGGGTTTCAGGTGTCTCCGGAAGGTGGTGATTGACTCCGCTGTCCTGGCGTCGTGAGGGAGTTTGTTCCACCATTGGGGGGCCAGAGCAGCGAACAGTTTTGACTGGGCTGAGCGGGAACTGTACTTCCTCAATGGTAGGGAGGCGAGCAGGCCAGAGGTGGATACATGCTACAACTCGCCAAAAGGATCTCGTTAGCTCGTGCTTGGCTTTGCCCACCTTGCTTCTTCTGCCCATTAATCTTCTATGCTTCCCACTGTAAATGATACAGATGAACTACCGTATCTAGCGACTGGAACGAGCTGCAACAAACACTCAAACTGGACAGTTTTATCTCAATCTCTTCATTCAAAGACTCAATCATGGACACTCTTACTGACATTTGCGGCTGCTTTGTGTGATGTATTGTTGTCTTCTTGCCCTTTGTGTTGTTGTTATTCTTGCCCTTTGTGATGTATTGTTGTCTTTGCCCAGTAATGTTTGTACCATGTTTTGTTCAGCTACCATGTTGTGTTGCTACCGTGCAGTGTTGTCATGTGTTACTGCCTTGGTATGTTGTTGTCTTAGGTCTCTCTTTATGTAGCGTCGTGTTGTCTCTCTTGTCTCTCACTGTATGTTATTTATTTGTATTTGTTTTTGTTTTAATCTCAGCCCCTGACCCCGCAGGAGGCCTTTTGCCTTTTGGTAGGCCTTCATTGTAAATAAGAATTAGTTCTCAACTGATTTGCCTAGTTAAATAAAGGTTAAAAATATATCAATACATTTAGGGTTAGTTATAAATATCTTATCTATGGTAGCATTTAATGGGAGAAAGAAAGACTCTGCTAGCAGTTATCGTAGTACACTCTCTCTGGGTCTCTCTCTCTCTCTGGGTCTCGCTCTCACTCTCTTTCTCTCTCTCTCCCTTTCTGGAATACACTGATCGGGAATCTCCCTCATCAAACCCGTTCATACTGTAGCTACCTGAAGTAATCAGCGATCTGACTAAAAAGAATAGGTGAAAACGATGTTATTAATTCAACGTTTACTAACTCATACGTTTATCTTAGATCAGTGATTACTTCAAGGAAGAGAGAAAGGAAGGATACATGTTAAAAGTAGGTCGGTTCTGCTAAGACCCTCAGCATTCTGTACCTCGCGTCTGGGACAGGGAAATAAATGGCTGTCGCCGTGGCTCCCAGAGTGGTTGAAGTGATCTTGTGCCCATATTTACATTTAATAACTGCACTATTATTTTTCTATTTTTCTATTATTCTGGTTTACACAAGGCCTGTGTCCCAAATGGCACCCTATTCTATTCCAGGCGGTGTCAGAGGAAGGGCCTAAAAGTTGTCAGACTCCAGCCACCCAAGTCATAGACTGTTCTCTCTGCTACCGCATGGCAAGCGGTACAAATGCACCAAGTCTAGAACCAACAGGCCCCTGAACAGCTTCTATCACTAAGCCATCAGTCTGATAAATAGTTAGTTAAATAGTTAACCAATAGTTACCAGGCGCCTGATCAGCTTCTATCACTAAGCCATAAGACTGATAAATAGTTAGTTAAATAGTTAGTTAAATAGTTAACCAATAGTTACCAGGACCCTGAACAGCTTCTATCACTAAGCCATAAGACTGATAAATAGTTAGTTAAATAGTTAACCAATAGTTACCAGGACCCTGAACAGCTTCTATCACTAAGCCATAAGACTGATAAATAGTTAGTTAAATAGTTAACCAATAGTAACCAGGACCCTGAACAGCTTCTATCACTAAGCCATCAGACTGATAAATAGTTAGTTAAATAGTTAGTTAAATAGTTAACCAATAGTTACCCAGACAATCTGTATCCACCCTTTTTGCACTAACGTTTTTGACTAATCACATACGTTGCTCTACTGTTTATTATCAGTCACTTTACTCCTAGTTATATGTACATATCTAACTCATTTACCTCGTAACCCTGCACATCAACTTGGTACTGGTACCCATTGTATATAGCCAAGATACCGTTATTCAGTACTGGTACCCTGTATATAGCCAAGATACCGTTATTCAGTACTGGTACCCATTGTATATAGCCAAGATACCGTTATTCAGTACTGGTACCCATTGTATATAGCCAAGATACCGTTACTCAGTACTGGTACCCATTGTATATAGCCAAGATACCGTTACTCAGTACTGGTACCCATTGTATATAGCCAAGATACCGTTACTCAGTACTGGTACCCATTGTATATAGCCAAGATACCGTTACTCAGTACTGGTACCCATTGTATATAGCCAAGATACCGTTACTCAGTACTGGTACCCCTTGTATATAGCCAAGATACCGTTACTCAGTACTGGTACCCCTTGTATATAGCCAAGATACCGTTACTCAGTACTGGTACCCATTGTATATAGCCAAGATACCGTTACTCAGTACTGGTACCCCTTGTATATAGCCAAGATACCGTTACTCAGTACTGGTACCCCTTGTATATAGCCAAGATACCGTTACTCAGTACTGGTACCCCTTGTATATAGCCAAGTTATCGTTACTCATTGTGTATTGATTATTACTTTTATTATTATGTGTTATTACTTTTCTATTATTTATCCATTTTCTCTCTCTCTGCGTTGGTGGGAAGGATCCATTAGTAAACATTTCTCTCTCTCTGCGTTGGTGGGAAGGATCCATAAGTAAACATTTCTCTCTCTCTGCGTTGGTGGCAAGGATCCATGAGTAAACATTTCTCTCTCTCTGCGTTGGTGGCAAGGATCCATGAGTAAACATTTCTCTCTCTCTGCGTTGGTGGGAAGGATCCATGAGTAAACATTTCTCTCTCTCTGCATTGGTGGCAAGGATCCATGAGTAAACATTTCTCTCTCTCTGCGTTGGTGGGAAGGATCCATGAGTAAACATTTCACTGTTAGTTTCCACCTGTTGTTTATGAAGCATGTGACAAAATAAAATGTAATTTGATTTATTCCCTATATAGTGCACTATGGGCCCTGGTCAAAAGTAGTCCACTGTAAAGGTAATAGAGTACAGTTTGGGATTCAGCCAAGGCCTACAGGAGATGGGCTGTAAAGGCTAGTGGTGGTAGGGTCGGAGAGAGTCAACGTTACAACAGATCTGTCTGTGCTCTTGCGAACTCCATTGCTGTCCTTGTTGTCATGACAATGAGTGATAAGGAGTTGGCATGATAGCGCAAAACAGACTGGCAGGTCGTGACCATAAACAACAGTTTGAGGAATGTGGTGCTGTCTAGGGTTTATACTGCCTCAAGCACCGTGGCTATAGAGTTAACTAAAGAAAGGTGCTATTGAAGCTAGGTGCTAAACGTGTAGCCTAAACCAACTCGCACAGTATCGTGTATGTAAAATAATGTGCTCACGTTATTTTATCAAGAGATTTTCTGTCTCTTGGTGAATCTATACTGCAGAGTTAGTGGATAAGAGTTAGTCAAATTATGGGAAACCAAGCTGTTTAATTGGTTTAAATTCCATTGCTAAACATGTCTGCAGATATGTGTCGGATGGAGAGTCATTCTGGGGAGGTTTCACAGGAATGTTCATTTTGTCTTCACAAAGCTTTTAATCATCAGATCATCAGCCTACATAGCAACGTTGTTAAAATGTTTGGTTTTATTTTAGCTGCATGTAGATGATTCCCTGGCACGCACTATAAAAGAAAAGGGGGGTTGGGAAAGACGACTACATATCATTAAATCCATGGGAGAAAAGTATGCCTTTATCTTTTAATAAAGGGAGGGGAAGCCAGGAGGACACATGAAATGACTGTATAACAGCGGAGGGAGGAGAGCCTTCTGAAGACTTAATTCACCTTAATTATAGCAGAGAGAGAGGGAGATGGTGGGAGGGAGAGAGAGAGAGAGAGGGAGATGGTGGGAGAGAGAGGGAGAGGGAGAGAGAGAGATGGTGGGAGGGGGAGAGAGAGAGAGGGAGTGAGATGGTGGGAGGGAGAGGGAGAGGGAGAGAGAGAGATGGCGGGAGGGGGAGAGAGAGAGAGAGTGAGAGAGAGAGATAGGGAGATGGTGGGAGAGAGAGAGAGAGAGGGAGATGGTGGGAGAGTGAGAGGGAAATGGTGGGAGGGGGAGAGAGAGAGGGAGATGGTGGGAGGGAGAGAGAGAGATAGAGGGAGATGGTGGGAGGGAGAGGGAGAGAGAGAGAGAGAGAGAGATGGTGAGAGAGAGAGAGAGAGAGAGGGAGATGGTGGGAGAGAGAGAGAGAGAGAGAGATGGTGGGAGGGAGAGGGAGAGAGAGAGAGAGGGAGATAGTGGGAGGGAGAGAGAGAGAGGGTGAGAAAGAGAGAGAGAGAGAGAGAGGGGGGAGAGAGGGTGGGAGAGAGGGAGAGGGTGTGAGAGAGAGATAGAGAGAGGGTGAGAGAGAAAGAGAGAGAGGGAGAGAGAGAGAGAAAGAGAGAGAGAGACGGTGGGAGAGAGAGAGAGAGGGTGAGAGAGAGAGGGAGAGGGTGGGAGAGAGAGAGAGAGAGAGAGAGAGATGGTGGGAGGGAGAGAGAGAGAGAGGGTGAGAGGGAGAGAGTGGGTGGGAGAGAGTGAGGGTGAGAGAGAGAGAGAGAGAGGGTGAGAGAGAAAGAGGGAGAGAGAGAGAGAGAAAGAGAGAGAGAGAGAGACACGGTGGGAGAGAGAGAGGGTGAGAGAGAGAGGGAGAGGGTGGGAGAGAGACAGAGAGAGGGAGAGAGAGAGAGAGAGAGAGAGAGGGAGAGAAATGTTAAACTCTGGAGAGAGCTAAGAACATTACAGGTGTTTACAGCCTTGTGTGTCTGCACACTTGTAACTGTGTGTACTTGCACCCCTGTTTATATGTTTGTACTTGTACTGTGTGTGTGTGTGTGTGTGTGTGTGTGTGTGTGTGTGTGTGTGTGTGTGTGTGTGTGTGTGTGTGTGTGTGTGTGTGTGTGTGTGTGTGTGTGTGTGTGTGTGTGTGTGCATGCCTGCCCATGTGAAAGCTAAAAGTGAACAGATTACACACACATTGTGCACAGGACTCAGCAGTTGGACCTCATGCTGAGTGTCAGTACTTACCTGTTGTTAGCATAGCCCTCCTCTTCCTTTCTGTCCTGTGTCCAGACGCTAGCCATCCTGCTTTCCTCTCCCTGCTGTAGGCTGTGGTTTCTGTCCACTCGGGTTGGATTGTACCCTCTTTCTCGTGCTCAGAGCCAACATGGGACTCCATTGAGCATTTCGCTACGCTCGCAATAACATCTGCTAACCATGTGTATGTGACCAATAAAATTTGATTTGATTTGAGCATAGAGGTAGGGCTGAATGCTGTATGTCTGGCTTCAAGCCAGTGGCTGTGTTCCAAATAGCATCAACCATAGGGCTCTGATCATACGCTGTGTTGAGAATAGCATCAACCATAGGGCTCTGATCATACGCTGTGTTGAGAATAGCATCAACCATAGGGCTCTGATCATACGCTGTGTTGAGAATAGCATCAACCATAGGGCTCTGATCATACGCTGTGTTGAGAATAGGGTGTTATTTAAGATGCGGACTGGCTCTGCGTAAGAGTCAGTGTTTATGACAGACAGACAGGTCTTCTGCATGACAGACAGGTCTTCTGCATGACAGACAGACAGGTCTTCTGCATGACAGACAGGTCTTCTTCATGACAGTCAGACATGTCTTCTGCATGACAGGCAGATAGACAGACAGGTCTTCTGCATGACAGACAGACAGGTCTTCTGCATGACAGGCAGACAGGTCTTCTGCATGACAGACAGACAGGTCTTCTGCATGACAGGCAGACAGGTCTTCTGCATGACAGGCAGACAGGTCTTCTGCATGACAGACAGACAGGTCTTCTGCATGACAGACAGACAGGTCTTCTGCATGACAGGCAGACAGGTCTTCTGCATGACAGACAGGTCTTCTGCATGACATACAGACAGGTCTTCTGCATGACAGACAGACAGGTCTTCTGCATGACAGGCAGACAGGTCTTCTGCATGACAGACAGACAGGTCTTCTGCATGACAGGCAGACAGGTCTTCTGCATGACAGACAGGTCTTCTGCATGACATACAGACAGGTCTTCTGCATGACAGACAGACAGGTCTTCTGCATGACAGACAGGTCTTCTTCATGACAGTCAGATAGACAGACAGGTCTTCTGCATGACAGACAGACAGGTCTTCTGCATGACATACAGACAGGTCTTCTGCATGACATACAGACAGGTCTTCTGCATGACAGACAGACAGGTCTTCTGCATGACAGGCAGACAGGTCTTCTGCATGACAGACAGACAGGTCTTCTGCATGACGGGCAGACAGGTCTTCTGCATGACAGGCAGGTCTTCTGCATGACAGACAGACAGGTCTTCTGCATGACAGACAGACAGGCCTTCTGCATGACAGGCAGGTCTTCTGCATGACAGACAGACAGGTCTTCTGCATGACAGACAGGTCTTCTGCATGACAGACAGACAGGTCTTCTGCATGACAGACAGACAGGCCTTCTGCATGACGGACAGGTCTTCTGCATGACATACAGACAGGTCTTCTGCATGACATACAGACAGGTCTTCTGCATGACATACAGACAGGTCTTCTGCATGACATACAGACAGGTCTTCTGCATGACAGACAGATAGACAGACAGGTCTTCTGCATGACAGACAGACAGGTCTTCTGCATGACAGGCAGGTCTTCTGCATGACAGACAGACAGGTCTTCTGCATGACAGACAGACAGGCCTTCTGCATGACGGACAGACAGGTCTTCTGCATGACGGGCAGACAGGTCTTCTGCATGACAGACAGGTCTTCTGCATGACGGGCAGACAGGTCTTCTGCATGACAGACAGGTCTTCTGCATGACATACAGACAGGTCTTCTGCATGACATACAGACAGGTCTTCTGCATGACATACAGACAGGTCTTCTGCATGACAGACAGGTCTTCTGCATGACAGACAGACAGGTCTTCTGCATGACAGACAGACAGGTCTTCTGCATGACAGACAGGTCTTCTTCATTACAGTCAGACATGTCTTCTGCATGACAGGCAGATAGACAGACAGGTCTTCTGCATGACAGGCAGACAGGTCTTCTGCATGACAGACAGGTCTTCTGCATGACAGACAGGTCTTCTGCATGACAGACAGACAGGTCTTCTGCATGACAGACAGACAGGTCTTCTGCATGACAGACAGACAGGTCTTCTGCATGACGGGCAGACAGGTCTTCTGCATGACAGACAGGTCTTCTGCATGACAGACAGGTCTTCTGCATGACAGACAGACAGGTCTTCTGCATGACAGACAGACAGGTCTTCTTCATGACAGTCAGACATGTCTTCTGCATGACAGGCAGATAGACAGACAGGTCTTCTGCATGACAGACAGGCAGGTATTCTGCATGACAGACAGACAGGTGGCGGTGTAGAGTTCGGGTGGCGGTGTCCTTGTTCGGGAGGCGTTCGGCGGTCGACGTCACCGGCTTTCTAGCCACCGCCGCTTCATTGTTCATTTATCCATTTGTATTGTCTTGTTTTGCACACCTGGTTTACATTCCCCAATCACACTGCATGTATTTATTATGTTCCCCCTCATGTCTTTGTGTGATACTTGTTTTGTAACGCGCCAGGAAGGCGTTCGGTATTTCCATGTTATTTTCACGAAGCTTGTTTGAATTGTTAAACATTGATGTTTTGTGACTGTTTTTGCTTTACAAGTTGCCTTGTTGGCTTGAGGTTTTTGACGCAGCTGCGTCCGTCTGTAATCTTTCTCCTGTAATAAAGTGTGTGCCTGTTCACAACTCTCTGCTCTCCTGCACCTGACTTCACCACCAGCACACGCCTGACAGAATATCACACCACCATGGAGTCAGCAGGAGCAGGTACCCCGGTGGAGGAGCTCGTCCAGGAACACATGGGGCAATAATACGACATCTCACTGCCATGATGGATCGCGTTGTCCAGACCGTGGACCGCTGGAAGAGACAGGCGGTCTCTCCAGCACCTCGACCAGCGCAACCGGGGTTACCTCTACCTGTCCCGCCTGGAGTCAGTCTCAGTGGGATGAGTCTCTCCCTTCCCAGGGAGCATGATGGGACAGTAGCACGGTGCCAAGGGTTCCTCTTACAACTGGACCTGTACCTGGCCACCCAGCTCCCTCAGGAAGGGAGAGAGGGTCCGCCCTCGACTCATGCCTCTCGGGCTGTGTCTGGCACTTCAGTTCCCAGCGAGAAGTTTTTCTCCGCGGCAGGGGACATAGTGACTGCAAAGAGGTCTCCCCTCGCCCCAGACAATGTAGACATCCTCATCTTTTAGAAAAAGATTTGAAGTTATAAGCTCAGGTCTGCTTTGCTTTCTTTCTTAACTTTTTTTTGATGATGTGGACACAGGCTATTTTTTCATTCACTATTGTTCAAAGGAAGAAGGAATCATGCCTCATATTAAACTTTAATTTAACAATTGAGTATTGAATATTTTATTTCAATATTTTATTTCAACAGTTCCTTTAAGTAATAATGGAAAGCGAAGTTGTATTTGTCTCCCTTTTTTTGTTGCTGATCAGAAAAATTATCCGATCCGTGACTCAAAACTGTGATCCGAACCGTGACTTTTGTGATCCTTTGCACCACTACTATCTAGTAGCATTATTATCTAGTAGCATTACTATCTAGTAGCATTCCTGTCTAGTAGCATTATTATATAGTAGCATTCCTATCTAGTAGCATTATTATCTAGTAGCATTACTATCTAGTAGCATTACTATCTAGTAGCATTACTATCTAGTAGCATTACTATCTAGTAGCATTATTATCTAGTAGCATTACTATCTAGTAGCATTATTATCTAGTAGCATTACTATCTAGTAGCATTACTATCTAGTAGCATTACTATCTAGTAGCATTATTATCTAGTAGCATTACTATCTAGTAGCATTACTATCTAGTAGCATTATTATCTAGTAGCATTACTATCTAGTAGCATTACTATCTAGTAGCATTACTATCTAGTAGCATTACTATCTAGTAGCATTACTATCTAGTAGCATTATTATCTAGTAGCATTATTATCTAGTAGCATTACTATCTAGTAGCATTACTATCTAGTAGCATTACTATCTAGTAGCATTACTATCTAGTAGCATTATTATCTAGTAGCATTACTATCTAGTAGCATTACTATCTAGTAGCATTATTATCTAGTAGCATTATTATCTAGTAGCATTATTATCTAGTAGCATTATTATCTAGTAGCATTACTATCTAGTAGCATTACTATCTAGTAGCATTATTATCTAGTAGCATTATTATCTAGTAGCATTATTATCTAGTAGCATTACTATCTAGTAGATTTACTATCTAGTAGCATTATTATCTAGTAGCATTATTATCTAGTAGCATTATTATCTAGTAGCATTACTATCTAGTAGCATAACTATCTAGTAGCATTACTATCTAGTAGCATTATTATCTAGTAGCATTACTATCTAGTAGCATTATTATCTAGTAGCATAACTATCTAGTAGCATTACTATCTAGTAGCATTACTATCTAGTAGCATCATTATCTAGTAGCGTTATTATCTAGTAGCATTACTATCTAGTAGCATTACTATCTAGTAGCATTATTATCTAGTAGCATAACTATCTAGTAGCATTATTATCTAGTAGCATTATTATCTAGTAGCATTATTATCTAGTAGCATTACTATCTAGTAGCATTATTACCTAGTAGCATAACTATCTAGTAGCATTATTATCTAGTATCATTATTATCTAGTAGCATAACTATCTAGTAGCATTCTTATCTAGTAGCATTATTATCTAGCAGCATAACTATCTAGTAGCATTATTATCTAGTAGCATTATTATCTAGTAGCATTACTATCTAGTAGCATTACTATCTAGTAGCATTATTATCTAGTAGCATTATTATCTAGTAGCATTATTATCTAGTAGCATTATTATCTAGTAGCATTATTATCTAGTAGCATTACTATCTAGTAGCATTATTATCTAGTAGCATTATTATCTAGCAGCATAACTATTACTATATATTATTCTTTATTCTCCATAGAAACCCATGAACATAGTGAGAAAGAGTAGATAGTAGCCTATATATTAAATTGTGACAAGATGTATGGAGTTATGGAGTATTGTGATGGCTTGTCTCTCTTCAAAGGGACAATACCACACCTCTGTTCTACTGAGAGAAAATAGTTTGTAGAAGATGTAAATGACTCAATCCTTTATCCTTCCTCTCAACTTAAAGAGAGGGAGCTGAGCTTGCCTGTAGTGGGAGCTGAGAGGGACCTGAGCTTTCCTGTAGAGGGAGTTAAGAGGGAGCTGAGCTTGCCTGTAGTGGGAGCTGAGAGTGAGCTGAGAGGGAGCTGAGCTTGCCTGTAGTGGGAGCTGAGAAGGAGCTGAGCTTGCCTGTAGAGGGAGCTGAGAGGGAGCTGAGCTTGCCTGTAGTGGGAGCTGAGAAGGAGCTGAGCTTGCCTGTAGTGGGAGCTGAGAGGGAGCTGAGCTTGCCTGTAGTGGGAGCTGAGAAGGAGCTGAGCTTGCCTGTAGTGGGAGCTGAGAAGGAGCTGAGCTTGCCTGTAGAGGGAGCTGAGAAGGAGCTGAGCTTGCCTGTAGAGGGAGCTGAGAGGGAGCTGAGCTTGCCTGTAGTGGGAGCTGAGAGGGAAACGGAGCTTGCCTGTAGAGGGAGCTGAGAGGGAGCTGAGCTTGCCTGTAGTGGGAGCTGAGCTTGCCTGTAGAGGGAGCTGAGAGGGAGCTGAGCTTGCCTGTAGTGGGAGCTGAGAGGGAAACGGAGCTTGCCTGTAGTGGGAGCTGAGAGGGAGCTGAGCTTGCCTGTAGTGGGAGCTGAGAAGGAGCTGAGCTTGCCTGTAGTGGGAGCTGAGAAGGAGCTGAGCTTGCCTGTAGTGGGAGCTGAGAAGGAGCTGAGCTTGCCTGTAGAGGGAGCTGAGAGGGAGCTGAGCTTGCCTGTAGTGGGAGCTGTGAGGGAGCTGAGCTTGCCTGTAGAGGGAGTTAAGAAGGAGCTGAGCTTGCCTGTAGAGGGAGCTGTGAGGGAGCTGAGCTTGCCTGTAGAGGGAGTTAAGAAGGAGCTGAGCTTGCCTGTAGAGGGAGCTGAGAAGGAGCTGAGCTTGCCTGTAGGTACATTTTTGTTTTGTCAGGCAGGCAAGTCCCTACACTGCAGCGCCTGCCCAAATTGAGATTATTTAGTAGGGATCTCTTTCTTCTTAAACGTCTTACCAAGAACTATGAATTATTAATGCTAATAGCTAACATCAAAGCGGCTGAATTAAATGGGCTACAGCCAAAGCTTGGCAATGGAGAGATAAACCTGTGTGAGAGATAAAACTGTGTGAGAACAGAAAGTGAATTTAGAAGTTTAACCGCAGTTGGAAACTGAAAAGTGTTGGATTTTATAAAGTAAATTAGACAAGACTGTTTACCAAAAGAAAGGACAATCCAAGGAGTTGAATTGAACTCCATTAGAATAAATTCCTTTGGCTGTGTATATTGCATATGAAGCAGCATTCCAGGGAGGGAGATGGAGAGAGAGAGAGGGAGAGAAAGAGAGAGGGAGGGAGAGAGGGGGAGAGAGAGAGGGATAGAAAAGGAGAGGGAGAGAGAGAGAGCGAGAGAGAGGGAGGCAGAGAGAGAGAGAAGGAGAGAGAGGGAGAGAGAGAGGGAGAGAGAGAGAGGGAGAGAGAGAGAGAGAGAGAGAGAGAGAGAGAGAGAGGGAGAGAGAGAGAGACTGTATATTAACATAATATGACATTTGTAATGTCTTTATTCTTTTGGAACGTCTGTATGTGTAATGTTTACTGTTTATTTAACTTTTGTATATTATCTACCTCACTTGCTTTGGCAATGTTGACATATGTTTCCCATGACAATAAAGCCCCTTGAATTGAATTGGATTGAGAGATCCATCCTGGTTCTAGGGAACACAAGTCCCAACTAAGGGTTCCCCGTTGTCTTCCACGTTGGTTTCTGAAAGCTCTCATCTTTGGGATATAACATCAATCATACGGACAGTATAAGTGTAGAGACCCAATCTGGAGCCGCGAGCCCTTATGCCCTGGACTGTATATGCACATTCATGTCTATATTCAGCTTAAATACAGGACACAATATAATCACACTGCATAGCCCAGGCTTTCTCTCTCACACACACACACACACACACACACACACACACACACACACACACACACACACACACACACGGGTAGACCTATTTCCTGAGAGGGTAAAAGACGTGTTCAAATACTCGTTTTAAACACTTCTCAAATTCTCTTCCTTTTTCCTTTCGGAGTGGAGATCAGAAAAGACAACAACTGTTTTGTTTTAGTTGCTAAATGCTACCACACATTGCTCTGTTCTACCACACATTGATCTGTTCTACCACACATTGTTCAATGCTACCACACATTGTTCAATGCTACCACACATTGATCTGCTCTATCACACATTGATCTGTTCTACCACACATTGCTCTGTTCTACCACACACTGTTCAATGCTACCACACATTGCTCTGTGCTACCACACATTGTTCAATGCTACCACACATTGTTCAATGCTACCACACATTGCTCTGTTCTACCACACATTGTTCAATGTCACCACACATTGTTCAATGCTGCCACACATTGTTCAATGCTACCACACATTGTTCAATGCTACCACACATTTCTCTGTTCTACCACACATTGTTCAATGCTACCACACATTGTTCAATGCTACCACACATTGCTCTGTTCCACCACACATTTCTAAACACTACCTCTGAAAGTTTTGAAAGGACCAACTGTGCTTCCCCTCTCTCTTTCTCTCCCCTCCTCTCTCTCTCTCTCTCTCTCTCTCTCTCTCTCTCTCTCTCTCTCTCTCTCCCTCTCTCTGTCTCTCTGTCTGTCTCTCTCTCTCTTTCTCCCCCCTCCTCTCTCTCTCTCTCTCTCTCTCTCTGTCTGTCTGTCTCTCTGTCTGTCTCTCTCTCTCTCTTTCTCCCCCCTCCTCTCTCTCTGTCTCTCTCTCTCTCTCCCCCCCCCCCCCCTCTCTCTCTCTCTCTCTCTCTCTCTCTCTCTGCATGCTGGGAGTGATTGGTGCATGCTGGGAATTGTTTGAGTGAAGGAGTGCGTGTGTTGTGGAGAGTTAGATATTCACAACTTTCTTTCGGTTTGTTATTTCTTGGTGGCATTTATTTGGGTTTCTTCTGTGCATGATCAAGGTTATTATTATTTTTATTTTTTTTGTGGTAGAATTAAGTATTTTGTTTTTTCGTATCGAAATTACCCTGATTTTGGCGGGGATGGCAGCCCGATTGGGGATGCCGTCCCTGTCACTTCGGCACGGCTTTAGGTGTGTTACTGAAGCTGCTGTCACGGTAGAGGAATTTCTGGTCGCCGTAGGAGAGAAGGTAGGCTATGAGAATATTACTTATGCATCCCGGATGAATAAAGCTGTGGTGGTATTTCTTAAAGAAGAGTGTCTGGTTGATCGTATGGTTGAGCATGGCGTACTTCTTAAAGGAATGTTTATTCAAGTTACGCCGCTTTTTTCTCCGTCAACAAGGGTAACGATTTCAAATGTACCACCGTTTATTCCAAATGAGCTATTGGAGCGCGAGTTATTGCGCTTTGGGAAGTTCGCCAGTTCAATTAAGGTTGTCCCGTTGGGTTGCAAACACCCGGCGTTGAAACAGGTAATGTCATTTCGGCGACAGGTGTTTATGTTTTTGGACTCACCGGAGCAGACTTTAGAGTTATCGTTTAAAATCAAGTATGACAATAGAATGTATATGGTTTATGCTAGTACGGGTAGTCAACGGTGTTTTGAGTGTGGGGATGTTGGTCATAAGCGATATGCTTGCCCGAAAAGGGAGAAGGCAGAGGGAGGGGCACAGGTGGTCATCGTAACGCCTGGGCCCACTGATGTAGGGAGAGGTGAGCTGACAGCGGTAGAGCAGCCACAAGCACCTGTTGCTGAGGAACAAGTTATCCGTGTTGAGGGCACGGGATTGCAACTTGTATTAGAAGGAAATGTTATGTTACAGAAAAGTATTGTTGTAGAAGGTAAGGATGTATCTGAAGAGCCAGTTCCTCAGACTGGTGAGCAGGTGCCCAGTATGAGTGCTGGGGTAAAGGAGGTGGTTCATGTGGAGCTAGGCTCCCAGGGAGTGGAGGAGATCCCTATTATGAGTGCTGGGGTTCATGTGGAGCTAGGCTCCCAGGTAGTGGAGGAGATGCCCACTACGAGTGCTGGGTTTCATGTGGAGCTAGGCTCCCAGTTAGTGGAGGAGATGCCCACTACGAGTGCTGGGTTTCATGTGGAGCTAGGCTCCCAGGTAGTGGAGGAGATGCCCACTACGAGTGCTGGGGTTCATGTGGAGCTAGGCTCCCAGGTAGTGGAGGAGATGCCCACTATGAGTGCTGGGGTTCATGTGGAGCTAGGCTCCCAGGTAGTGGAGGAGATGCCTATTACGAGTGCTGGGGTTAATGTGGAGCTAGGCTCCCAGTTAGTGGAGGAGATGCCCACTATGAGTAGTGATGTTCAGGTGGGG
Organism: Oncorhynchus masou masou; assembly: GCF_036934945.1. NCBI lineage: Eukaryota > Metazoa > Chordata > Actinopteri > Salmoniformes > Salmonidae > Oncorhynchus > Oncorhynchus masou. Next base: position 44,069 of record NW_027008994.1, on the reverse strand, counting down.
CTAGTCTCCCAGGTAGTGGAGGAGATGCCTGGTATGAGTGATGAGGTGCAAGTGGGGAGTGTTGACAGGGATGTGGTAGAGGGGAGTCAATTGTCTGTGGTCTCAGCTGAGGATCAGGAGAATGATATGGAGATCTCTTCAGATATGACAGCTGCTGGTGATGACTCAGTTTATGATCTAGAGGAGGTAAATGAGTTTCTGGATCAGACTTTTGGGAAATCTGTCAAATTGGCAGATTATTTTGATGTTGATAAGTTTGTGAGGTCAGCTGTGATGTTACAGAAGACGGTGGGGTTAGACCAGCTGAGTGAGAAGAAGCGGTTTCGCTTGAGGAAATTTGTTACTGCTGTTGCTGCAGCAAAAGGTGGTGGGAAACGTAGTCAGGTTAAGAGAAGAAAAAAAAATAATGATGATGATCATGCTTCATAGGGTGTCTTTTTTCTCGTTGGTTTCTCTATGGTTTCTTCTGCTTTTCTTTTCTCTTTTCTATATGGAAGTACTAAGGGTAGGTTCTCTTAATATTAATGGGGGAAGGGACAGGAATAAGAGGGCTTGGGTATTAGAAGTAATAAAACAGAAAAGACTTAATGTAGTTTTCCTACAGGAGACACATAGTGATGAGGAAAATGAGGTTGACTGGGGTATGTGGTGGGAGGGGCAACATGTACTCAGTCATGGTACTAATTTCAGTGCTGGGGTGGCAATTTTGTTTTCCTCAGGCTTAGGGGTGACTGTGGTATCTACAACAGAGATTGTCAAGGGTCGGGTTTTATTGGTCAAGGTGGATGTTATGGGATTTTCGTTTGTTTTTTTGAATGTTTATGCTCCTAATGAGGGTACAGAGCGTATTGCTGTTTTTGATCAAATAAAGGAAACCTTAAGACAGTGTGACCAAGAGGGGTGTATGGTTTTAGGGGGTGACTGGAATTGTACAGTGGATTTTACAGTTGATCGCACCGCTGAAGAACCTCACCTGCGGTCAGCCACTTGCCTGTCTGGCCTATTACATGAGTTTGAGCTTTCTGATGTGTGGAGAGTTAGAAATGCAAAAGTTAGGCAGTACACATGGCTAAAAATTAATGAAGGTTGTGTCAGTGCAGCAAGGTTAGACAGGTTGTATGTATCTGATCACTACTGTAGTAGGGTTGGAAAGTGTGCCATTACTCCTGTGGGTTTCTCTGATCATCATATTGTTACTGTTGATATTCACTTGTCCTGTCCACGAAGGTCATCGCCTTACTGGTATTTTAATGTTAAATTGTTACATGATGTCATGTTTTGTGACAGGTTTTTGTTGTTTTGGGAAAAATGGAGGGTTATAAAGGGGAATTTTGAGTCCTTGAGACAATGGTGGGAGGTTGGGAAGGCCCAAATACGAGTATTTTGTCAACAGTATACTGCTCTGTCTCAAATTGAAGTTAAAAAGACTATCAAGGCCCTTGAACAGGACATCAAGTTTATTGAATTGAAGCTGCTCACTCAGAACGACCCTGGACTAGTCATGAATTTACAGGACAAGAGACATGAACTGAGGTCGTTTCTGCATGAAAGAGTGAAGGGTGCCTTGATTAGGTCTCGTTTCGCTTCCCTTAAGGATATGGATGCTCCTAGTGCTTTTTTTTTTAACCTGGGACAGTCGACGTTTCAAAGAAAACAGATGGTCTGCCTTCGTCTCCCTGATGGGAAGGTGACCACGAATGATATTGAAATGCGTCAACATGCCGTGGATTTCTACTCGTCTCTTTATAAGGCGGAGGATTGTGACTCTCTGTGTACTGAACAGTTGTTACATGGTCTTCCTCAATTGGGACCTGAGCAGAGAGTCGCTTTGGACTCTGACATTACATTGCAGGAGCTGTCCACAGCAGTTATGCAGCTCTCAACAGGCCGAGCCCCTGGCATCGATGGTTTACCATCTGAGTTTTATAAGCACTTTTGGGGGTCTATTGGGGAGGATTTTTATGAAGTGCTGTGTGAATCTTTTCATGAGGGTTCTCTTCCTGTATCCTGTCAACGTGCGGTGCTTTCACTGTTGCCAAAAAGGGGGATTTGGCTCTCATAAAAAATTGGAGACCTGTTGCTTTGCTGTGCGCAGAATACAAAATTGTTTCGAAATGTCTCTCAAATAGGTTGAAAGAGTATCTGGGAGTGTTGATCCACAAGGACCAGTCCTACTGTGTACCGGATCGCTCTATTGTTGACAATTTGTTTATGATAAGAGATGTTTTAGACATTTGTAAACTGCCTGATGTAAATGTGGGTTTACTTTCGTTGGATCAGGAGAAGGCTTTTGATCGTGTGGACCATCACTACTTGTTTAAAACGATGAAAGCCTTTGGGTTTGGGGATGTTTTTCTGTCTTGGGTGAATTTACTGTATGCTGGAGCCTCGTGTATGGTGAAGGTGGGTGGTGGTTTAAGTTGCCCCATCCCTGTCCAAAGGGGCATCAGGCAGGGATGTCCAATTTCAGGGCAGTTATATAGTCTGGCGATTGAACCAATGCTTTGTTTTTAAGAGCGAAGCTTACTGGTTTCTCTGTGCCAGGTGTGATGAAGGGTCCCACGATAGCACTGTCTGCGTATGCAGATGACGTGATAGTTTTTATTACAGGGGGTGAGGATGTTAAGGTTCTTTTAAACACTTTAAAGGTGTATGAGGGGGCCTCCTCAGCTAGAGTCAATTGGGGAAAGAGTGAAGCTCTGTGGGCAGGTCAGCTTCAGATGGGGTCCACTCCACGGTTACCAGGGGGGCTTCAGTGGGGCAGAGAAGGGATGAAGACTTTGGGGGTTTTTCTAGGCTCCGATGTCTTTCAGAAAAAGAACTGGGATGGTGTAGTGGAGAAAGTGTGTGCTAGACTGTCAAGGTGGAAATGGGTGTTGCCCCAGCTGTCTTATAGGGGACGGGTCCTGGTAGCTAATAATCTTGCTGCTTCTACCTTGTGGCACAGACTAATGATTTTACAGCCACCAAAGGGTCTGATACAAGAGCTTCAGAGGACCCTTGTCAATTTCTTCTGGTCTGGACAACACTGGATTAAAGCTGCAGCCCTGTACCTGCCACTGCACGAGGGTGGGCAAGGCCTGGTGGACATTTCCTCTAGGATCACGGCTTTCCGGCTCCAAGCTGCCCAGAGATTGTTGTACAGAGACTGTTCGAGCTGGGTTGAAACAGCCTACATATTGATGAGGAGAGCGGGTTGTTTGGGCTTAGACAGGCATCTTTTCCTCTTAAAACTGGAGGGGGGTGATTTGACTGGCCTGACTCCATTTTATGAGTCTGTTATGCAGGCTTGGAGAGTCTTTGTCAAGTCCCGTAAGGCCTGCACGCCACCAGGGATGTGGCTTTTTGAAGAGCCTCTTTTTCATAACACTGCCATCCAGTCCCGTGTTTTGGGTTCAGCTAGCCTACGTTCATGCCTGTTAGGCGTGGGGTGTACCAAGCTGGGCCATCTGATGCGGAGCAGGAGCAGATCGTTGGAGGAGCTGGGAGAAAGAGCAGGGATCCGATCATCTCGCCTACTGAGGAAGGTTGTCGATGAGGTCTGTGAATCCTTGCCAGAACTTCATCTGCAGTATGTGACTGACACTTCCAATTCTGATAGGTGGAAGGAGGGTCTGGATTATGTGTTCCCTGCACTGATTGTTAGTGCTGCGATGGGGGCATTTGAAGAGGACGTGGGGATGCTGCTTTCCTTCGATACCCCGGAGCTGGGGGAGTTCAAGGAGGTGGGAAAGAAGGCCATATACAGAACATGTGTAAAGGTGTCCCATGCCTCTTCCCTGGAAGGGGTAAAATCGACGAGGTGGGCGGATGTGCTTGGTCCAAGTGCCTCTCCAAAAGGCTGTTGGCGATCATTATATAAACTGCCTATTGATAAGAGGACAGCTGACCTCCAATGGAGGATAATACATGGAGCTATAGCCACCAATATGCATCTGGTACACCTGGATCCTACTGTTGGAGAGGGGTGTCCATTCTGTGCTGAGTCTGAATCTCTGGCACATCTGTTTTTACTGTGTCCCAGGTTGGTTGGGATAATTGACCTGATCACTGATTGGTTCTCAACGTT
>NW_027008994.1:0-37500 GCF_036934945.1 Oncorhynchus masou masou | reverse complement strand
ACCTACTCATTCAAGGGTTTTTCTTTCTACATTGTAGAATAATAGTGAAGACATCAAAACTATGAAATAACACATATGGAATCATGTAGTAAACAAAAAAGTGTTCAACAAATGAGATGATGATGAATGATTCTTCAAATATCCACCATTTTCCTTGATGACAGCTTTGTACACTCTTGGCATTCTCTCAACCAGCTTCATGAGGTAGTCACCTGGAATGCATTTCAATTAACCGGTGTGCCTTGTTAAAAGTGAATTTGTAGAATTTCTTTCCTTCTTAATGCGTATGAGCCAATCACTTGTGTTGTGACAAGGTAGCGGTGGTTTTCAGAAGATAGCCCTATTTAGTAAAAGTCCATATCATAGCAAGAACAGCTCAAATAAGCAAAGAGAAATGACACTCCATCATTACTTTAAGACATGAAGGTCAGTCAATCTGCAACATTTTAAGAACTTTGAAAGTTTCTTCAAGTGCAGTCGCAAAAACCATCAAGCACTATGATGAAACTGGCTCTCACGAGGACCACCACAGGAAACGAAGACCCAGAGGTACCTCTGCTGCAGAGGATAAGTTCATTAGAGTTACCAGCCTCAGAAATTGCAGCCCAAATAAATGCTCCATAGAGTACAAGTAAAAGACACATCTCAACATCAATTGTTCAGAGGAGACTGTGTGAATCAGGCCTTCATGGTCGAATTTCTGCAAAGAAACCACTAATAAATGACACCGATAAGAAGAAGAGACTTGCTTGAGAAACACGAGCAATGGACACCAGTTGACATCTGTCTTTTGCTCTGATGAGTACTTATTTGAGATTTTTGGTTCCAACCGCCATATCTTTGTAAAATGCAAAGTTAGTGAACGGATGATCTCTGCATATGTGTGGTTCCTACCGTGAAGCATGGAGGAGGAGGTGTGATGGTGTGGGGGTGCTTTGCTGGTGACACTGTCTGTGATTTATTTAGAATTCAAGGCACACTTAACCAGCATGGCTACCACAGCATTCTGCAGCAATACATCATCCCATCTGGTTTGTGTTTAGCGGGACTATCATTTGTTTTTCAACAGGACAATAACCCAACACACCTCCAGGCTGTGTAAGGGCTATTTGACCAAGAAGGAGAGTGATGGAGTGCTGCATCAGAAGACCTGGTCTCCACAATCACCCAACCTCTACCCATTTCAGATGGTTAGGGATGGGTTGGACCGCAGAGTGAAGGATAAGCAGCCAACAAGTGCTCAGCATATGTGGGAACTCCTTCAAGACTCAAAAAGCATTCCAGGTGAAGTTGGTTGAGAGAATGCCAAGAGTGTGCAAAGCTGTCAACAAGTCAAAGGGTGGCTACTTTGAAGAATATTACATTTTTTACACTTTTTTTGGTTACTACAGGTTTCCATGTGTGTTATTTCATAGTTTCGCTATCTTTACTTTCATTCTGCATTGAAGAAAATAGTAAAACATAAAGAGAAGCCCTTGAATGAGGTGTTTCCAAACTTTGGACTGATAAATTATTTTCAAACTACTGGTCTCTGTGTGTCTCTAATGGTTGTTCTTCTCTCTGGCTGCGTTTAGACAGGCACCCCAATTCTGATTTTTTTTCACTAATTGGGCTATTGACCAATCAGATCTGAAAAAGATTGAATGTGAAAATATCTGAGGTGATTACTCAAAAGACTAATTGATGGAAAATATTTTTGAGCCCAAAACTTAGACTAAGAGTCTAATGGTTGTTCTCTCTGTGGCTGTTGTTCTCTGTGTCTCTAATGACTGTTGTTCTGTGTGTCTCTAATTGCTGTTGTTCTCTCTGTGTCTCTAGTGGCTGTTGTTCTATGTGTCTCTAATGGCTGTTGTTCTCTCTGTGTCTCTAGTGGCTGTTGTTCTATCTGTGTCTCTAATGGCTGTTGTTCTGTGTGTCTCTAATGGCTGTTGTTCTCTCTGTCTCTAATGGCTGTTGTTCTCTGTGTCTCTAATAGCTGTTGTTCTCTGTGTCTCTAATGGCTGTTGTTCTGTGTGTCTCTAATGGCTGTTGTTCTCTCTGTCTCTAATGGCTGTTGTTCTCTGTGTCTCTAATAGCTGTTGTTCTGTGTGTCTCTAATGGCTGTTGTTCTCTCTGTCTCTAATGGCTGTTGTTCTCTCTCTGTCTCTAATGGCTGTTGTTCTATGTGTCTCTAATGGCTGTTGTTCTCTCTGTCTCTAATGGCTGTTGTTCTCTCTCTGTCTCTAATGGCTGTTGTTCTATGTGTCTCTAATGGCTGTTGTTCTCTCTCTGTCTCTAGTGACTGTTGTTCTATGTGTCTCTAATGGCTGTTGTTCTCTGTGTCTCTAATGTCTGTTGTTCTCTTTGTGTCTCTAATAGCTGTTGTTCTGTGTCTCTAATAGCTGTTGTTCTCTCTGTGTCTCTAATAGCTGTTGTTCTGTGTCTCTAATAGCTGTTGTTCTCTCTGCGTCTTTAATAGCTGTTGTTCTCTCTGTGTCTCTAATAGGTGTTGTTCTTTCTGTGTCTTTTGAAAGGCTTTTCTTCTCTCTGTGTCTTTCAAATGGCTGTTGTTCTCTCTGTGTCTCTTTTATGGCTGTTCTCTCTGTCTCTTTTATGGCTGTTCTCTCTGTGTCTCTTTTATGGCTGTTGTTCTCTGTGTCTCTAATGGCTGCTACTCTCTGTGTCTCTCATGGTTGTTGTTCTCGCTCTGTCTCTAACGGCTGTTGTTCTCTGTGTCTCCAATGGCTGCTAGTCTCTGTTTCTCTAGTGGCTGTTGTTCTCTCTGTGTCTCTAATGACTGTTGTTCTCTCTGTGTCTCTCATATGGCTGTAATTCTCTCTGTCTCTCTAATGGCTATTGTTCTCTGTGTCTCTAAAGTCTATTGTTCTGTATCTCTAATTGATGTTGTTCTCTGTGTCTCTAATTGATGTTGTTCTCTATGTGTCTCTTTTATGGCTGTTGTTCTCTCTGTGTCTTTCTATTGGCTGTTGTTCTCTGTGTCTCTAACGGCTGCAACTCTCTGTGTCTCTAACTTCTGTTACTCTCTCTGTCTCTTTAATGGCTGTTGTTCTCTGTGTCTCTTTTATTTGTTGTTAGCTGTGTCTCTTATAGCTGTTGTTCTTTGTGTCTCTTATAGCTGTTGTTCTCTGTGTCTCTTATAGCTGTTGTTCTTTGTGTCGCTAATGGCTGTTGTTCTCTCTGTGTATCTAATGGCTGTTGTTCTCTCTCTGTCTCTAATGGCTGTTGTTCTCTGTGTCTCTAATGGCTGTTGTTCTCTGTGTCTCTAATGGCTGTTGTTCTCTCTGTGTCTCTAATGGCTGTTGTTCTCTCTCTGTCTCTTGCATTTGTTGTTCTCTAATGGCTGTTGTTCTCTCTGTGTCTCTTTAATGACTGTAGTTCTCTCTGTCTCGAATGGCTGTTGTTCTCTCTGTGTCTCGAATTGCCGTTGTTCTCTCTCTAATGGCTGTGTTTCTCTCTGCATCTATTTTATAACTGTTGTTCTCTCTGTGTCTCTAATTGCTGTTGTTCTCTCTCTGTCTCTAATGGCTGTTGTTATCTCTGTCTCTCTATTGGCTGTTGTTCTGTGTCTCTAATGACTGTTGTTCTCTCTGTCTCTAATTGTTGTTGTTCTCTCTGTCTCTCTATTGGCTGTTGTTCTGTGTCTCTAATGACTGTTGTTCTCTCTGCGTCTCTAATGGCTGTTGTTCTCTGTGTCTCTATTGTCTGTTCTCTCTCTGTCTCTAATGGCTGTTGTTCTCTGTGTCTCTATTGTCTGTTCTCTCTCTGTCTCTAATGGTTGTTGTTCTCTCTGTCTCTCTATTGGCTGTTGTTCTGTGTCTCTAATGACTGTTGTTCTCTCTGCGTCTCTAATGGCTGTTGTTCTCTCTCTGTCTCTAATGGCTGTTGTTCTCTCTCTGTCTCTAATGACTGTTGTTCTCTCTCTGTCTCTAATGACTGTTGTTCTCTCTCTGTCTCTAATTGCTGTTGTTCTCTCTCTGTCTCTAATGGCTGTTGTTCTCTGTGTCTCTATTGGCTGTTCTCTCTCTGTCTCTAATGGTTGTTGTTCTCTCTGTCTCTCTATTGGATGTTTTTCTGTGTCTCTAAAGGCTGTTGTTTTCTCTGCGTCTCTAATGTCTGTTGTTCTCTCTGCGTCTCTATTGGCTGTTGTTCTCTCTGTGTCTCTAATGGCTGATGTTCTCTCTGTGTCTCTAATGGCTGTTGTTCTCTCTGTGTCTCTAATGGCTGTTGTTCTCTCTTTGTCACTAATTGCTGTTGTTCTCTCTGTCTCTAATGGCTGTTGTTCTCTCTGGGTCTCTAATGGCTGTTGTTCTCTCTGTGTCTCTAGTGGCTGTTGTTCTGTGTCTCTAATGGTTGTTGTTCTCTGTGTCTCTCATGGCTGTTGTTCTCTCTGTGTCTCTAATGACTGTTGTTCTCTCTGTGTCTCTCATATGGCTGTAATTCTCTCTGTCTCTCTAATGGCTATTGTTCTCTGTGTCTCTAAAGTCTATTGTTCTGTATCTCTAATTGATGTTGTTCTCTGTGTCTCTAATGTCTGTTGTTCTCTCTGTGTCTCTAATGTCTGTTGTTCTCTCTGAGTCTCTAATGTCTGTTGTTCCCTCTGTGTCTCTAATGGCTGTTGTTCTTTTTGTGTCTTTTGATAGGATGTTGTTCTCTCTGTGTCTCTTTTATGGCTGTTGTTCTCTGTGTCTCTTTTATGGCTGTTGTTCTCTGTCTCTTTTATGGCTGTTGTTCTCTGTGTCTCTAATGGTTGTTGTTCTCTGTGTCTCTCATGGCTGTTGTTCTCTCTGTGTCTCTAATGACTGTTGTTCTCTCTGTGTCTCTCATATGGCTGTAATTCTCTCTGTCTCTCTAATGGCTATTGTTCTCTGTGTCTCTAAAGTCTATTGTTCTGTATCTCTAATTGATGTTGTTCTCTGTGTCTCTAATTGATGTTGTTCTCTATGTGTCTCTTTTATGGCTGTTGTTCTCTCTGTGTCTTTCTATTGGCTGTTGTTCTCTGTGTCTCTAACGGCTGCAACTCTCTGTGTCTCTAACTTCTGTTACTCTCTCTGTCTCTTTAATGGCTGTTGTTCTCTGTGTCTCTTTTATTTGTTGTTAGCTGTGTCTCTTATAGCTGTTGTTCTTTGTGTCTCTTATAGCTGTTGTTCTCTGTGTCTCTTATAGCTGTTGTTCTTTGTGTCGCTAATGGCTGTTGTTCTCTCTGTGTATCTAATGGCTGTTGTTCTCTCTCTGTCTCTAATGGCTGTTGTTCTCTGTGTCTCTAATGGCTGTTGTTCTCTGTGTCTCTAATGGCTGTTGTTCTCTCTGTGTCTCTAATGGCTGTTGTTCTCTCTCTGTCTCTTGCATTTGTTGTTCTCTAATGGCTGTTGTTCTCTCTGTGTCTCTTTAATGACTGTAGTTCTCTCTGTCTCGAATGGCTGTTGTTCTCTCTGTGTCTCGAATTGCCGTTGTTCTCTCTCTAATGGCTGTGTTTCTCTCTGCATCTATTTTATAACTGTTGTTCTCTCTGTGTCTCTAATTGCTGTTGTTCTCTCTCTGTCTCTAATGGCTGTTGTTATCTCTGTCTCTCTATTGGCTGTTGTTCTGTGTCTCTAATGACTGTTGTTCTCTCTGTCTCTAATTGTTGTTGTTCTCTCTGTCTCTCTATTGGCTGTTGTTCTGTGTCTCTAATGACTGTTGTTCTCTCTGCGTCTCTAATGGCTGTTGTTCTCTGTGTCTCTATTGTCTGTTCTCTCTCTGTCTCTAATGGCTGTTGTTCTCTGTGTCTCTATTGTCTGTTCTCTCTCTGTCTCTAATGGTTGTTGTTCTCTCTGTCTCTCTATTGGCTGTTGTTCTGTGTCTCTAATGACTGTTGTTCTCTCTGCGTCTCTAATGGCTGTTGTTCTCTCTCTGTCTCTAATGGCTGTTGTTCTCTCTCTGTCTCTAATGACTGTTGTTCTCTCTCTGTCTCTAATTGCTGTTGTTCTCTCTCTGTCTCTAATGGCTGTTGTTCTCTGTGTCTCTATTGGCTGTTCTCTCTCTGTCTCTAATGGTTGTTGTTCTCTCTGTCTCTCTATTGGATGTTTTTCTGTGTCTCTAAAGGCTGTTGTTTTCTCTGCGTCTCTAATGTCTGTTGTTCTCTCTGCGTCTCTATTGGCTGTTGTTCTCTCTGTGTCTCTAATGGCTGATGTTCTCTCTGTGTCTCTAATGGCTGTTGTTCTCTCTGTGTCTCTAATGGCTGTTGTTCTCTCTTTGTCACTAATTGCTGTTGTTCTCTCTGTCTCTAATGGCTGTTGTTCTCTCTGGGTCTCTAATGGCTGTTGTTCTCTCTGTGTCTCTAGTGGCTGTTGTTCTCTGTGTCTCTAATGGTTGTTGTTCTCTGTGTCTCTCATGGCTGTTGTTCTCTCTGTGTCTCTAATGACTGTTGTTCTCTCTGTGTCTCTCATATGGCTGTAATTCTCTCTGTCTCTCTAATGGCTATTGTTCTCTGTGTCTCTAAAGTCTATTGTTCTGTATCTCTAATTGATGTTGTTCTCTGTGTCTCTAATGTCTGTTGTTCTCTCTGTGTCTCTAATGTCTGTTGTTCTCTCTGAGTCTCTAATGTCTGTTGTTCCCTCTGTGTCTCTAATGGCTGTTGTTCTTTTTGTGTCTTTTGATAGGATGTTGTTCTCTCTGTGTCTCTTTTATGGCTGTTGTTCTCTGTGTCTCTTTTATGGCTGTTGTTCTCTGTCTCTTTTATGGCTGTTGTTCTCTGTGTCTCTAATGGTTGTTGTTCTCTGTGTCTCTCATGGCTGTTGTTCTCTCTGTGTCTCTAATGACTGTTGTTCTCTCTGTGTCTCTCATATGGCTGTAATTCTCTCTGTCTCTCTAATGGCTATTGTTCTCTGTGTCTCTAAAGTCTATTGTTCTGTATCTCTAATTGATGTTGTTCTCTGTGTCTCTAATGTCTGTTGTTCTCTCTGTGTCTCTAATGTCTGTTGTTCTCTCTGAGTCTCTAATGTCTGTTGTTCCCTCTGTGTCTCTAATGGCTGTTGTTCTTTTTGTGTCTTTTGATAGGATGTTGTTCTCTCTGTGTCTCTTTTATGGCTGTTGTTCTCTGTGTCTCTTTTATGGCTGTTGTTCTCTGTGTCTCTAATGGCTGTTGTTCTCTGTGTCTCTAATGGCTGTTGTTCTCTGTGTCTCTAATGGCTGCTACTGTCTGTGTTTCTTTCTAATGTCTGTTGTTCTCTCTGAGTCTCTAATGTCTGTTGTTCCCTCTGTGTCTCTAATGTCTGTTGTTCTCTCTCTGTCTCTAATGGCTGTTGTTCTTTTTGTGTCTTTTGATAGGATGTTGTTCTCTCTGTGTCTCTTTTATGGCTGTTGTTCTCTGTGTCTCTTTTATGGCTGTTGTTCTCTGTGTCTCTAATGGCTGTTGTTCTCTGTGTCTCTAATGGCTGCTACTGTCTGTGTTTCTTTCTATTGGCTGTTGTTCTCTGTGTCTCTAACGGCTGCAACTCTCTGTGTCTCTAACTTCTGTTACTCTCTCTGTCTCTTTAATGGCTGTTGTTCTCTGTGTCTCTTTTATTTGTTGTTAGCTGTGTCTCTTATAGCTGTTGTTCTTTGTGTCTCTTATAGCTGTTGTTCTCTGTGTCTCTTGTAGCTGTTGTTCTTTGTGTCTCTAATGGCTGTTGTTCTCTCTGTGTATCTAATGGCTGTTGTTCTCTCTCTGTCTCTAATGGCTGTTGTTCTCTGTGTCTCTAATGGCTGTTGTTCTCTGTGTCTCTAATGGCTGTTGTTCTCTCTGTGTCTCTAATGGCTGTTGTTCTCTCTCTGTCTCTTGTATTTGTTGTTCTCTAATGGCTGTTGTTCTCTCTGTGTCTCTTTAATGACTGTAGTTCTCTGTGTCTCGAATGGCTGTTGTTCTCTGTGTCTCTAAAGTCTATTGTTCTGTATCTCTAATTGATGTTGTTCTCTGTGTCTCTAATGTCTGTTGTTCTCTCTGTGTCTCTAACTTCTGTTACTCTCTCTGTCTCTCTAATGGCTGTTGTTCTCTGTGTCTCTTTTATTTGTTGTTAGCTGTGTCTCTTATAGCTGTTGTTCTTTGTGTCTCTAATGGCTGTTGTTCTCTCTGTGTCTCTAATAGGTGTTGTTCTTTCTGTCTTTTGAAAGGCTTTTCTTCTCTTTGTGTCTTTCAAATGGCTGTTGTTCTCTCTGTGTCTCTTTTATGGCTGTTCTCTCTGTGTCTCTTTTATGGCTGTTCTCTCTGTGTCTCTTTTATGGCTGTTGTTCTCTGTGTCTCTAATGGCTGCTACTCTCTGTGTCTCTCATGGTTGTTGTTCTCGCTCTGTCTCTAATGGCTGTTGTTCTCTGTGTCTCCAATGGCTGCTAGTCTCTGTTTCTCTAGTGGCTGTTGTTCTCTCTGTGTCTCTAATGACTGTTGTTCTCTCTGTGTCTCTCATATGGCTGTAATTCTCTCTGTCTCTCTAATGGCTATTGTTCTCTGTGTCTCTAAAGTCTATTGTTCTGTATCTCTAATTGATGTTGTTATCTGTGTCTCTAATTGATGTTGTTCTCTCTGTGTCTCTTTTATGGCTGTTGTTCTCTCTGTGTCTTTCTATTGGCTGTTGTTCTCTGTGTCTCTAACGGCTGCAACTCTCTGTGTCTCTAACTTCTGTTACTCTCTCTGTCTCTTTAATGGCTGTTGTTCTCTGTGTCTCTTTTATTTGTTGTTAGCTTTGTCTCTTATAGCTGTTGTTCTTTGTGTCTCTTATAGCTGTTGTTCTCTGTGTCTCTTGTAGCTGTTGTTCTTTGTGTCTCTAATGGCTGTTGTTCTCTCTGTGTATCTAATGGCTGTTGTTCTCTCTCTGTCTCTAATGGCTGTTGTTCTCTGTGTCTCTAATGGCTGTTGTTCTCTGTGTCTCTAATGGCTGTTGTTCTCTCTGTGTCTCTAATGGCTGTTGTTCTCTCTCTGTCTCTTGTATTTGTTGTTCTCTAATGGCTGTTGTTCTCTCTGTGTCTCTTTAATGACTGTAGTTCTCTGTGTCTCGAATGGCTGTTGTTCTCTCTGTGTCTCGAATTGCCGTTGTTCTCTCTCTAATGGCTGTGTTTCTCTCTGCATCTATTTTATAACTGTTGTTCTCTCTGTGTCTCTAATTGCTGTTGTTCTCTCTCTGTCTCTAATGGCTGTTGTTCTCTCTGTCTCTCTATTGGCTGTTGTTGTGTGTCTCTAATGACTGTTGTTCTCTCTCTGTCTCTAATGGCTGTTGTTCTCTCTCTGTCTCTAATGGCTGTTGTTCTCTGTGTCTCTATTGTCTGTTCTCTCTCTGTCTCTAATGGTTGTTGTTCTCTCTGTCTCTCTATTGGCTGTTGTTCTGTGTCTCTAATGACTGTTGTTCTCTCTGCGTCTCTAATGGCTGTTGTTCTCTCTCTGTCTCTAATGGCTGTTGTTCTCTCTCTGTCTCTAATGACTGTTGTTCTCTCTCTGTCTCTAATGACTGTTGTTCTCTCTCTGTCTCTAATTGATGTTGTTCTCTCTCTGTCTCTAATGGCTGTTGTTCTCTGTGTCTCTATTGGCTGTTCTCTCTCTGTCTCTAATGGTTGTTGTTCTCTCTGTCTCTCTATTGGCTGTTGTTTTGTGTCTCTAATGGCTGTTGTTCTCTCTGTGTCTCTATTGGCTGTTGTTCTCTCTGTGTCTCTAATGGCTGTTGTTCTCTCTGTGTCTCTAATGGCTGTTGTTCTCTCTTTGTCACTAATTGCTGTTGTTCTCTCTGTCTCTAATGGCTGTTGTTCTCTCTGTGTCTCTCATGGCTGTTGTTCTCTCTGTGTCTAATGACTGTTGTTCTCTCTGTGTCTCTCATATGGCTGTAATTCTCTATGTCTCTCTAATGGCTATTGTGCTCTGTGTCTCTAATGGCTATTGTTCTCTGTGTCTCTAAAGTCTATTGTTCTGTATCTCTAATTGATGTTGTTCTCTGTGTCTCTAATGTCTGTTGTTCTCTCTGTGTCTCTAATGTCTGTTGTTCTCTCTGAGTCTCTAATGTCTGTTGTTCCCTCTGTGTCTCTAATGTCTGTTGTTCTCTCTCTGTCTCTAATGGCTGTTGTTCTTTTTGTGTCTTTTGATAGGATGTTGTTCTCTCTGTGTCTCTTTTATGGCTGTTGTTCTCTGTGTCTCTTTTATGGCTGTTGTTCTCTGTGTCTCTATTGGCTGTTGTTCTCTGTGTCTCTAATGGCTGTTGTTCTCTGTGTCTCTAATGGCTGCTACTGTCTTTATTTCTTTCTATTGGCTGTTGTTCTCTCTGTGTCTTTCTATTGGCTGTTGTTCTCTGTGTCTCTAACGGCTGCAACTCTCTGTGTCTCTAACTTCTGTTACTCTCTCTGTCTCTCTAATGGCTGTTGTTCTCTGTGTCTCTTTTACTTGTTGTTAGCTGTGTCTCTTATAGGGTTTGTTCTTTGTGTCTCTAATGGCTGTTGTTCTCTGTGTCTCTAATGGCTGTTGTTCTCTCTGTGTCTCTAATGGATGTTGTTCTCTCTCTGTCTCTTGTATTTGTTCTTCTCTAATGGCTGTTGTTCTCTCTGTGTCTCTTTAATGACTGTAGTTCTCTGTGTCTCGAATGGCTGTTGTTCTCTCTGTGTCTCGAATTGCCGTTGTTCTCTCTCTGTCGCTAATGGCTGTGTTTCTCTCTGCATCTATTTTATAACTGTTGTTCTCTCTGTGTATCTAATGGTTGTTGTTCTCTCTGTGTCTCTAATGGCTGTTTTTCTCTGTGTCTCTAATGGCTGTTGTTCTCTGTGTCTCTAATGGCTGTTGTTCTCTCTCTGTCTCTAATGGCTGTTGTTCTCTGTGTCTCTAATGGCTGTTCTCTCTGTGTCTCTAATGGCTGTTGTTCTCTCTGTGTCTCTAATTGTTGTTGTTCTCTGTGTATCTAATGGCTGTAGTTCTCTTTGTGTCTCTAATGGCTGTTGTTCTCTGTGTCACCAATGGCTGTTATTCTCTCTCTCTAATGGCTGTTCTCTCTTTGTCAATTAATTAATTAATAAGTCTCTGATCCACCTCTACGCAGACGACACCATTCTGTATACCTCTGGCCCTTCTTTGGACACTGTGTTAACAACCCTCCAGGCAAGCTTCAATGCCATTCAACTCTCCTTCCATGGCCTCCAATTGCTCTTAAATACAAGTAAAACTAAATGCATGCTCTTCAACCGATTGCTACCCGCACCTGCCCGCCTGTCCAACATCACTACTCTGGACGGCTCTGACTTAGAATATGTGGACAACTACAAATACTTAGGTGTCTGGTTAGACTGTAAACTCTCCTTCCAGACCCATATCAAATATCTCCAATCCAAAGTTAAATCTAGAATTGGCTTCCTATTTCGCAACAAAGCATCCTTCACTCATGCTGCCAAACATACCCTTGTAAAACTGACCATCCTACCAATCCTCGACTTTGGCGATGTCATTTACAAAATAGCCTCCAATACCCTACTCAACAAATTGGATGCAGTCTATCACAGTGCCATCCGTTTTGTCACCAAAGCCCCATATACTACACACCATTGCGACCTGTACTCTCTCGTTGGCTGGCCCTCGCTTCATACTCATCGCCAAACCCACTGGCTCCATGTCATCTACAAGACCCTGCTAGGTAAAGTCCCCCCTTATCTCAGCTCGCTGGTCACCATAGCATCTCCCACCTGTAGCACACGCTCCAGCAGGTGTATCTCTCTAGTCACCCCCAAAACCAATTCTTTCTTTGGCCGCCTCTCCTTCCAGTTCTCTGCTGCCAATGACTGGAACGAACTACAAAAAGCACTGAAACTGGAAACACTTATCTCCCTCACTAGCTTTAAGCACCAACTGTCATAGCAGCTCACAGATTACTGCACCTGTACATAGCCCACCTATATTTTAGCCCAAACAACTACCTCTTTCCCTACTGTATTTAATTAATTTATTTAATTTGCTCCTTTGCACCCCATTATTTTTATTTCTACTTTGCACATTTCTTCCATTGCAAATCTACCATTCCAGTGTTTTACTTGCTATATTGTATTTACTTTGCCACCATGGCCTTTTTTTGCCTTTACCTCCCTTATCTCACCTCATTTGCTCACATCGTATATAGACTTGTTTATACTGTATTATTGACTGTATGTTTGTTTTACTCCATGTGTAACTCTGTGTCGTTGTATGTGTCGAACTGCTTTGCTTTATCCTGGCCAGGTCGCAATTGTAAATGAGAACTTGTTCTCAACTTGCCTACCTGGTTAAATAAAGGTGAAAAAAAAAAAAAATAGTGGCTGTTGTTCTCTGTGTATCTAATGTCTGTTGTTCTCTGTGTATCTAATGTCTGTTGTTCTCTGTGTATCTAATGGCTGTTGTTCTCTGTGTATCTAATGGCTGTTGTTCTCTGTGTATCTAATGGCTGTTGTTCTCTGTGTATCTAATGTCTGTTGTTCTCTGTGTATCTAATGGCTGTTGTTCTCTCTCTGTCTCTAATGACTGTTGTTCTCTGTGTATCTAATGTCTGTTGTTCTCTGTGTATCTAATGGCTGTTGTTCTCTGTGTATCTAATGTCTGTTGTTCTCTGTGTATCTAATGGCCGTTGTTCTCTCTCTGTCTCTAATGGCTGTTGTTCTCTGTGTATCTAATGGCTGTTGTTCTCTCTCTGTCTCTAATGGCTGTTGTTCTCTGTGTATCTAATGGCTGTTGTTCTTTGTGTATCTAATGGCTGTTGTTCTCTCTCTGTCTCTAATGGCTGTTGTTCTCTGTGTATCTAATGGCTGTTGTTCTCTCTCTGTCTCTAATGGCTGTTGTTCTCTCTGTGTCTCGAATTGCTGTTGTTCTCTCTCTTTGTCACTAATGGCTGTTGTTCTCTCTCTGTCTCTAATGGCTGTTGTTCTCTATGTCTCTAATGGCTGTTGTTCTCTCTGCGTCTCGAATTGCTGTTGTTCTCTCTCTTTGTCACTAATGGCTGTTGTTCTCTCTGTGTCTCTAATGTCTGTTGTTCTCTCTCTGTCTCTAATGTCTGTTCTTCTCTCTCTGTCTCTAATGGCTGTTGTTCTCTCTGTGTCTCTAATGGCTGTTGTTCTCTATGTCTCTAATGGCTGTTGTTCTCTCTGCATCTCAAATTGCTGTTGTTCTCTCTGTCTCTAATGACTGTTGTTCTCTCTCTGTCTCTAATGGCTGTTGTTCTCTCTGTGTCTCTAATGGCTGTTGTTCTCTATGTCTCTAATGGCTGTTGTTCTCTCTGCGTTTCGAATTGCTGTTGTTCTCTCACTTTGTCACTAATGGCTGTTGTTCTCTCTGTTTCTCTAATATCTGTTCTTCTCTCTGTGGCTCTAATGGCTGTTGTTCTCTCTCTGTCTCTAATGGCTGTTGTTCTCTCTGTATCTAATGGCTGTTGTTCTCTGTGTATCTAATGGCTGTTGTTCTCTCTGTGTCTCTAATGACTGTTGTTCTCTGTGTCACCAATGGCTATTGTTCTCTCTGTGTCTCTAATGGCTGTTGTTCTCTCTGTGTCTCTGATGAATGTTGTTCTCTCTGCAGGCGAAGCGAGCAGTTCAGAGAGGGGCGACGGCTGTCATTTTTGACGTGTCTGAAAACTCTGATGCCATTGATCAGGTCAGTATACACACACACACACACACACATGGTTTCCATGTTTCCATTCATCCATTGGGCACTCACATTCTCCACTCAAGAATGGTGGTGGAATGTATAGCGGCCATTTAACGGGCACCTGAGCAACTCTGCTATTTTGTGTGTTTTTGCGCGGTTCTTAACTACATTTTTACATAGTGTTTCCGCCATCGTTTTCTATGAATGAAAAGAGCGTCTGGCCAACAGAACAGTGATTACTACCCTTGAGTTGGATGAAGATTTCTACTTCAAGGGTCGGTCAGAGCAGGACATACTGCTCACCTCGGACCAGGCCCTCCCTCCCCGACACTCTGAAGAGAAAGAGACGGCGATAGAGGACGACATACGGCTCACCTCGGACCAGGCCCTCCCTCCCCCGACACTCTGAAGAGAAAGAGACGGCGATAGAGGACGACATACGGCTCACCTCGGACCAGGCCCTCCCTCCCCGACACTCTGAAGAGAAAGAGACGGCGATAGAGGACGACATACGGCTCACCTCGGACCAGGCCCTCCCTCCCCGACACTCTGAAGAGAAAGAGACGGCGATAGAGGACGACATACGGCTCACCTCGGACCAGGCCCTCCCTCCCCGACACTCTGAAGAGAAAGAGACGGCGATAGAGGACGACATACGGCTCACCTCGGACCAGGCCCTCCCTCCCCGACACTCTGAAGAGAAAGAGACGGCGATAGAGGACGACATACGGCTCACCTCGGACCAGGCCCTCCCTCCCCAACACTCTGAAGAGAAAGAGACGGCGATAGAGGACGACATACGGCTCACCTCGGACCAGGCCCTCCCTCCCCGACACTCTGAAGAGAAAGAGACGGCGATAGAGGACGACATACGGCTCACCTCGGACCAGGCCCTCCCTCCCCGACACTCTGAAGAGAAAGAGACGGCGATAGAGCAGGACATACGGCTCACCTCGGACCAGGCCCTCCCTCCCCGACACTCTGAAGAGAAAGAGACGGCGATAGAGGACGACATACGGCTCACCTCGGACCAGGCCCTCCCTCCCCGACACTCTGAAGAGAAAGAGACGGCGATAGAGGACGACATACGGCTCACCTCGGACCAGGCCCTCCCTCCCCGACACTCTGAAGAGAAAGAGACGGCGATAGAGCAGGACATACGGCTCACCTCGGACCAGGCCCTCCCTCCCCGACACTCTGAAGAGAAAGAGACGGCGATAGAGGACGACATACGGCTCACCTCGGACCAGGCCCTCCCTCCCCAACACTCTGAAGAGAAAGAGACGGCGATAGAGGACGACATACGGCTCACCTCGGACCAGGCCCTCCCTCCCCGACACTCTGAAGAGAAAGAGACGGCGATAGAGGACGACATACGGCTCACCTCGGACCAGGCCCTCCCTCCCCGACACTCTGAAGAGAAAGAGACGGCGATAGAGCAGGACATACGGCTCACCTCGGACCAGGCCCTCCCTCCCCGACACTCTGAAGAGAAAGAGACGGCGATAGAGGACGACATACGGGCACCCGGATGAAACTACGACTGTAAATAAACCGTCTCTTCCCGATGTTCTATTAGCGAATGAACCACTAGAGAACAAACTGGGCGAGATCCGTTCAAGACTATCCTGAAGAACTGTAATATGTTTCTAGGAAACTTGGCTGAACAAGGCCATGGATAATATTCACGTAGCTTGAGTAAGTGAACGGATGATCTCCGCATGTGTTGTTCCCACCGTGAAGCATGGAGGAGAAGGTGTGATTTTTTGGGGGGTTTGTTGACGCAATCGCTATTGCACTCCAATCAATCAATCAAATTTATTGGAGGTGTAGACGTACGGTGGCTTGGAAAAACTCTCTAGAAAGGCCAGAACCTAGGAAGAAACCTAGAGAGGAACCAGGCTATGAGGGGTGGCCAGTCCTCTTCTGGCTGTGCCGGTGTCATGCCCTGACCTTAGAGCTTTTTATGTCTCTATTTTGGGTTTGGTCAGGGTGTGATTTGGGTGGGCATTCTATGTTCTATTTTCTATGTTTTTGTATTTCTTTGTGTTTGGCTGGGTATGGTTCTCAGTCAGGGACAGCTGTCTATCGTTGTGTCTGATTGGGAACCATACATAGGTAGTCCTTTTCCCTCCTTTCTGTGTGGGAAGTTGTCTTTGTTTGTGGCACTATAGCCTTTAAGCTTCACAGTCATTTCTATGGTTTATTGTTTTGTTGGCGTCATTTTAAATAAAGGAAGAATGTATGCTCACCACGCTGCGCTTTGGTCCAGTTCTTTCGATGGCCGTGACAGCCGGGTGGAGATTATAACAGAACATGGTCAAGATGTTCAAATGTTCATAGATGACCAGTAGGGTCAAATAATAATAATCACACTCCACACTTTCCCACTTGGACAGAAGGACACCTATGTGAGAATGTTGTTCATTGACTACAGCTCAGCTCCAAGCTCATCACTAAGCTAAGGACCCTGGGACTGAATACAGAGAGAGAGAGAGATTCACTTTATATATTATCTACCTCACTTGCTTTGGCAATGTTAACACAGGTTTCCCATGCCAATAAAGCCCTTGAATTGAATTGAATTGAATTGAATTGAGAGAGAGAGAGAGAGAGAGAGGGAGGGTGGGGGGGAACTCTTTTGGTAGGTACACCTACAGCTCATCCTTTCAGCAGCAGCACTGTAGATTACTTCCTCACCGACCTAAACCCTGAGTCTCTCAAGAGCCTTCACAGTCAGCTCACTGACACCTCTCTCAGAGCCTTCACAGTCAGCTCACTGACACCTCTCTCAGAGCCTTCACAGTCAGCTCACTGACACCTCTCTCAGACCACAGTAAAATCACAGTGTATCTGAGAAGAGTGGAACCCAACCATGAAGCATCACGGCATAATAAATTACATGGTACTAAACAGGCCTATAGATGGAGTGCAAACAGTACAGACATCTACCAAAAAGCAATTATTAGCCAAAAATTACAATCTCTCCTGGACAACTTGTCACGAACCGGCTCAAAGCCCGTAACAAAGGGAGACAACGTGGAGATAAGGAGTAGCAATGTATATATATTTATTAAATAAGTAACTAAGTATAATATACAATGGTGTGTGTAATCAGTAATCAGCAGTGTAAGTGAGTGTTTTGCATGCATGAATGTGATAATGCAGGTTGTTGAAAGGTGCCAAAGCAAATAAACAAAAGACCACCAAGAACCACAACACAATCTACAATGGTGTCTGCATGGAGAGAGTCTCCTCCATGAATGTAGAGGAGGTCTATTTATCCTGGGACACACCTGGCCCAGGTGTTTCCCATGTAGCTGACGACCCTCCCCAACTCCGCCCACCGGCATCCTAATAAGGAAACAAGAACAAACAGAATACAGCAGACGGAGTGGGAGGGTCGTCACACGTTTTAGCCTTAACATTCTCCTACAGCTATGAAGGTGTAGATTTGGCTGTTTGGAACATAAACGTTATATTTGACAAATTTGCCTCCTTGGCTAATCTAAAGAAGCATAAGAGCAAACCAGAAATAACAGAAAATGAAAAATGGTTTGATAATGATTGCAAAAATCTAAGAAAGTCATTGAGGAATACGTTTAATCAAAAACACAGGCAACAAAAATATACACCTTCAATATGGGGAAACACTGAAGCAATACTGTTCTGGGAGAATTGGAATAAATGAAACAAACCTCATCAGGAGGAACTGGCTGTCCAAAATGGGGATATGTGGAGAAATTACTTTGTAACCCTCTACAGCAATATAACAAAGAGGCCAGAACAAAAAGATATACAAGAAATATTACAAATCCTTGAATCAGCAGTCAAAGACTATCAGAATCCTGTGGATACCCCAATTACAGAAGAAGAATTATTGGAAAAACTACGCACTTTCCAACCCAAAAAGGCCTGTGGTGCGGATGCTGTTTTAAATGAAATCATCAAATATGCAGACCACAAATTCAAATTGGCTATACTCAAACTCTTCAACATTTTCCCCACTGCGGGTATTTTCCCCGATATTTGGAACCAGGGATTGATCACACCAATCTATAAAAATGGAGACAAATTTGACCCAAATAATTACAGAGGAATTTGCGTTAAAAGCAACTTGGGGAAAATTCTCTGCAGTTTTATAAATAGCAGACTACACCATTTCACCTGAGCAGAAGCCAGAAGCCAGAAGCCAAGTTATCGTACAACAGACCACATTTACACCCTCCACACTCTAATTGACAAACAAGTTAACCAAAAACAAAAGCAAAATCTACTCGTGTTTTGAAGATTTCAAGAAAGCATTTGATTCAATTTGGCATGAAGGTCTTTTTTATAAACTAATAGAATGCGTTATTGGAGGGAAAACATATGATGTTATTAAATCAATGTACGGAAGCACCTGGTATCACCCTACACAACACTGAAACCAAGTGTCTGCTGTACGCAGATGACCTGGTGCTGCTGTCTCCCACTAAAGAGGGGTTACAGCAGCACCTAGATCATCTTCACAGGTTCTGTCAGACCTGGGCTCTGACCGTTAACCTAAAAAAACACGAATATATTGATATTCCAAAAAAGGTCCGGAAAGAAGGATGACAAATATAAATTTTTCAGTTTTTGATTTGTTAAAGAAGTTTGAAATATCCAATAAATGTCGTTCCACTTCATGATTGTGTCCCACTTGTTGTTGATTCTTCACAAAAAAATACAGTTTTATATTTTTATGTTTGAAGCCTGAAATGTGGCAAAAGGTCGCAAAGTTCAAGGGGGCCGAATACTTTCGCAAGGCACTGTACATACCTCTACAAAGTCATGTTGCATATTCTTGACTCTGTCAGAGTTTCTCTCAAATGGCACCTTGTAAAGTTGTTTCATCGTCACTCGGGGCCGTTGGAGGATGCGTTGTATGGTCGTCAGACTTACAGCACTGATGTTGTTACAGTAAATATGGTGTCATTATTCAAGATATGCTCTCTTATCTCTCGAATCCTAATTGCATTGTTGGCCAAAACCATATTTATAATTGGAGTCTCTTGTGCATCTGTACACAAGCGTCCTCGTCCTCCATGATGTCTTTGCCTTTCCACTCTGTACAGAATTCAAACACAGTATGTGTTCAGCATAGGAACTGTAAACAATGTACAGAAAAATGCAGTACAGCATAATAACCAACCTCATTCATTCAATGTAGTACAGCATGATAACCAACCTCATTCATTCAATGTAGTACAGCATGATAACCAACCTCATTCATTCAATGTAGTACAGCATAATAACCAACCTCATTCATTCAATGTAGTACAGCATGATAACCATCCTCATTCATTCAATGTAGTACAGCATGATAACCAACCTCATTCATTCAATGTAGTACAGCATAATAACCAACCTCATTCATTCAATGTAGTACAGCATGATAACCAACCTCATTCATTCAATGTAGTACAGCATGATAACCAACCTCATTCATTCAATGTAGTACAGCATGATAACCAACCTCATTCATTCAATGTAGTACAGTATGATAACCAACCTCATTCATTCAATGCAGTGCAGTAAATGGACGGCATAGAGTTACAATTTATGTTTATGCAATACTATGCAGGCATACATTGTCATTTCTGAAGGTTCGAATTATGGACGCCACTGTAAATTGACTCAAGTTGGGCTGGACTCTCAGTCCAGCCTCTCTCATGGTCAAACCGTGGTTGATCACATGATCAACAAGTGTTGCCCTAATCTCATCAGAGATGGCTCTCCTTCCTTCTCTTCTTTGCCCTCGTCCTCTTCTTCCTCTTCTTCTCCCCCCTACTCCTCTTGCTCTCTGTCCATTGTTGGCATCCATTGTTCAAAACAGGTAATCAGACCTTTGACCTATTTATAGGCCTATACTACAGTAAAGCAGTGATTGGTTAGTGATCAGTTAAGCTATTAGTGTTTGCACATGTGAGGAGTGTGTGTGACCTGGTGAATAAGTGTAGCATTTCGATTGGTTGTGTTTGGTAAAGGAAAGCAAGTCACTTCCTGTTAGATCTTTGTGTTTTAGATAGAGAATTGTGTGTAGAGTTTTGAAAAAAGTGTTTTATGCAATTGACAACTGAGTCAAAGGCTGAAAAATAGCTTTTGGATTTGGATATTTGGTGTGTAGTTTTGCACTTTGAGTGAGAGGTTTCAAAAATCGTGTGACATGAAAAGATTTTGTGTGTAAGCAGTTGGAAAAAACTGTAAAAGGGACAAAAATCAAAGGAGTAAACATGTGATCACTGTGCTTCTTCTTGTCTGTGGGCTGGGTCAGGCCAGAGCACTTCGTCGACATCACAATGTGTCCATTGTACAGTATACAGCCTACAATGCACTGTACTACAGTATACAGCCTACAATGCACTACTACAGTATACAGCCTACAATGCACTGTACTACAGTATACAGCCTACAATGCACTGTACTACAGCATACAGCCTACAATGCACTGTACTACAGTATCCATTCTCAGACTTTCTCCTTCCCACCTTCAACAACCTGTTTGCTCTCTAAACTGGCTTATATTGGTTGTGTCGCATCATTTGAAACAGGTTAAATCAATTTTGAGTGGTTGTGTTCAATCAATGACATATGTTCTCTATTTGTATTCGATTGTTGCCACTTGTGTTTACCAGTATGGATGACATGTGCATTGGAGTGCAGAATGTGTTTTGAAAATGAGAATGTGTTTAGAGTTTTGCTGAAAGGTCTAAGTGAGATCTGCAAATTGTGTTTTACCATGTGAAATGGTTTAAGGTTTTGACAACAGACTTAATTAGCTAAATGAGTCCAGGCAACTGAGAACTTTGTTCAGTCAAATGCGTTTTAGTGAGAGAGAGAGAGAGAGAGAGAGAGAGAGGGGGAGAGAGAGAGAGAGGGGGAGAGAGAGAGAGGGGGGAGAGAGAGAGAGGGAGAGAGAAATAGAGAGAAAGAGAGAGAGAGAGAGAGAGGCCAATTAGGATCTGGCAAAAAATACTTGAATCAGTTATAGAACCCATTGCCCTTTATGGTTGTGAGGTCTGGGGTCCGCTCACCAAACCAATAATTCACAAAATGGGACAAACACCAAACTGAGACTCTGCATGCAGAATTCTGCAAAAATATCCTCAGTGTACAATGTAAAACACCAAATAATGCATGCAGAGCAGGATTAGACCGATACACACGAATGATCAAAATCCAGAAAAGAGCTCTCTTCCTGCCTGTGATACAGAAGTCTCACCTCCACTGGTGCGGCAGCAGGGAGTAGCAGAGTTGTCAGAGAGAGCGAGAAGAATTCTCCTGTGGTATTCAGCCAGGCCCACAGCACCAGGCCCGGACATGCAGGTTCCTCTGTGTTCAGGCCTCCAGGCTGTAAGCAGCAGTGTAGCAGAGATTAAAGGCTTGCGAGCGGACCACATGAAAGTCAGCGTAACCCTCAAGGTCAAATTCCCCTGAGAGGGGTTTCCAGTTGCAGCTGCCCAATCGGCACAGACACAAGGCCGAGGGGGGAGGAGTTAGAGAGAGTTAATATCCTCCGGGTGAAATTAGGAGCAAGGGAGGGTTATGAAGTTAATGTTTTTGACCTCTTTTTCTCCCTGTTTACAAGATCTATCTACTAACTTTATGTATTTTATTATCAAAGTCTTTAATGCTGAGTTAAACGTGTTGGTTTTTGATCATGGAGAGGCACTTTATAGACGTTCCGTTTGACATTGAGAATATATCTTCTATGCACATTCAGTTTGTTCTTTAGTTCTTATACCTGGGTTGAACTGAGGTAGCAACAATATACTGTCCTTTATCATGAGGTATCTGGTGTATATACTTTACGTATTGCATAACGCTATTATCACATTGACATCAATGCTAGCAGTGTTAGCCCTTTGAGAGCCTGGTCTATATTGACTCTCTTGCAGGGGAAAATAACAGAAGCAGAGGCAGAGATGTTAAATTGCCATACGCGATACTTTAATCAGAGAGAGCATAATTCACTTGGAAAGGGGGAAGAAATAGAAATGGTGAATATCTCTGGTATTTCCCCTGGGATTTTTAAATGACAGACTGGTGCAGGGAGGGAGCAGACAACAGAGGAGCTCAGTCCAATGGAGGAGTCCCACTAGAGAGACTGTAGAGAGTACGGAGGGCAGGGAGGAGTCCCACTAGAGAGACTATAGAGAGTACGGAGGGCAGGGAGGAGTCCCACTAGAGAGACTATAGAGAGTACGGAGGGCAGGGAGGAGTCCCACTAGAAAGACTGTAGAGAGTACGGAGGGCAGGGAGGAGTCCCACTAGAAAGACTGTAGAGAGTACGGAGGGCAGGGAGGAGTCCCACTAGAGAGACTGTAGAGAGTACGGAGGGCAGGGAGGAGTCCCACTAGAAAGACTGTAGAGAGTACGGAGGGCAGGGAGGGAGTAGACAACAGAGGGGATCAGTCCAATGGAGGAGTCCCACTAGAGAGACTGTAGAGAGTACGGAGGGCAGGGAGGGACGGAGGCTGAAAGAGAAACTGATTAGATGAGTTTATTAGTCACAGATGTAATTGCTGGGTACAATGAAATTATTCAGCTCCGAGCTCCAACACTGCAGGTCAAAAAGACAAGTGAATAAAACAATCTAAATAATAATATATATAAAAAATATTTACAAATGTAACCATTTACATGTCCATATGGGGGGGGACGATGACTGGGAGAACAGGTAGCTGACTAGTGGTGGCTATTCAGCAGCCTGATGGTCTGAGGCTAGAAACTATTGGCCAGTCTGACAGTTTCTGCCACGATGCTCCTATACTGCCCACGCGTGAGTGATGGAAGCATGGAGAACGGCACATGGTTCGGTGGCTGGGGTCCCTGATGATCTTCCAACCTTGGACAGAGGCAACCTCAACCTGGTGTTGTAGGCGTCCTGGAAGGCAGTCAGTGTGCAGCCAATGATGCGTTAGGCTGAGCGACCCACCCTCTGAGACTTCGGCCATATTCCCAGTCATCTAAACATGGTTAAATGCGGTGGTTCGCGCTTTCAGTTTTGCGCGAATGCCGCCATCTATCCATGGTTTCTGGTTAGGGTAAGTTTTAATAGTCACAGGGAGTACAGGAGGGGGCTGAGGATGCACCCTTGTGGGGCCCCCGTGTTGAGGATTAGTGTGGAGGAGATAATGTTGTCTACCTTCACCACCATAGGCCCACGGACGGCAGACTAGAGAGAGAGAAGCTCTTTGTCCAGTCTGTGTCCAATACAGCCAAATAAAGTTGAATCTACATAAAGTTCTTCATACATGAGTTGTCATGCAGTCAATATGCTGTTCTGACCTTGTGTGCAAAGTCAAATGGCACGGACAAATCAATACGAAAATAGATATTAATTTACTTCCCTCCCTCTCCGTCCTTCCTTCCCTGCCTTCTACCCTCCCTCCTCCATTTTTCCCTCCCTCCCTCCACACCATCCCTCCCTCCCTCCTCCTCCCTTTCTCCCTCCTTCCCTCACTCCTCCATTACTCCCTGCCACTACCCCTCCCCCTCCTCTTTTTCTCCCTCCCTCCTCCATTTCACCCTCCCTCCCACCTTCCCTCCCTCCTCCATCCCTCCCTCTTCCATTTCTCCCTCCCTCCGTCCTCCATTTCACCCTCCCTCACGCCTCCCTCCATCCTCCATCCCTTCCTCTAGCCCTCCCTCCTCCATCCCTCCTTCCCTCCCTCCTCCATTTCTCCCTCTTCCATCCCTCCCTCCCGCCTTCCCTCCCTCCTCCATCCCTCCCTCCTCCATCTCTCCCTCCTCCATTTCTCCCTCCCTCCTCCATCCCTCCCTCCTCCATCCCTCCCGCCTCCTCCATCCCTCCCTCCTCCATCCCTCGCGCTGTAGAGGATGACCACAGTTTCCACTTCTCTCTATCTGTCTCTCTCTCTCTCTCTCTCTCTCACTCTCTCTCTCTCTCTCTCTCTCTCTCACTCTCTCTCACTCTCTCTCTCTCTGTCTCCATCCTACAGGAGATTAAATGAGAGACTATGTTGACGATGAGCACACTGTTGTTATCCATCATTAACGTTAACGTGTGTGTTGTCCTGTATACAGTACATGTCCTTGTGTGTGTGTTAGTTCTCCTCTCCTAATGTGCGTGTGTGTGTGTTCTCCTCTCCTAATGTGCGTGTGTGTGTTCTCCTCTCCTAATGTGTGTGTGTGTGTTCTCCTCTCCTAATGTGTGTGTGTGTGTTCTCCTCTCCTAATGTGTGTGTGTGTTCTCCTCTCCTAATGTGTGTGTGTGTGTGTTCTCCTCTCCTAATGTGCGTGTGTGTGTTCTCCTCTCCTAATGTGTGTGTGTTCTCCTCTCCTAATGTGCGTGTGTGTGTTCTCCTCTCCTAATGTGCGTGTGTGTTCTCCTCTCCTAATGTGCGTGTGTGTGTGTTCTCCTCTCCTAATGTGTGTGTGTGTTCTCCTCTCCTAATGTGCGTGTGTGTGTGTTCTCCTCTCCTAATGTGCGTGTGTGTGTTCTCCTCTCCTAATGTGTGTGTGTGTGTGTGTGTTCTCCTCTCCTAATGTGTGTGTGTGTGTGTGTTCTCCTCTCCTAATGTGTGTGTGTGTGTGTTCTCCTCTCCTAATGTGTGTGTGTGTGTGTTCTCCTCTCCTAATGTGCGTGTGTGTGTGTTATCCTCTCCTAATGTGTGTGTGTGTGTGTGTGTGTTCTCCTCTCCTAATGTGTGTGTGTGTGTTCTCCTCTCCTAATGTGCGTGTGTGTGTGTTCTCCTCTCCTAATGTGCGTGTGTGTGTGTTCTCCTCTCCTAATGTGCGTTATGTGTGTTCTCCTCTCCTAATGTGTGTGTGTGTGTTCTCCTCTCCTATTGTGCGTGTGTGTGTGTTCTCCTCTCCTAATGTGCGTGTGTGTGTGTGTTCTCCTCTCCTAATGTGCGTGTGTGTGTGTTCTCCTCTCCTAATGTGTGTGTGTGTTCTCCTCTCCTAATGTGTGTGTGTTCTCCTCTCCTAATGTGCGTGTGTGTGTGTTCTCCTCTCCTAATGTGTGTGTGTGTGTGTGTGTTCTCCTCTCCTAATGTGCGTGTGTGTGTGTTCTCCTCTCCTAATGTGCGTGTGTGTGTTCTCCTCTCCTAATGTGCGTGTGTGTGTGTTCTCCTCTCCTAATGTATGTGTGTGTTCTCCTCTCCTAATGTGCGTGTGTGTGTGTTCTCCTCTCCTAATGTGTGTGTGTGTGTGTTCTCCTCTCCTAATGTGCGTGTGTGTGTGTTCTCCTCTCCTAATGTGCGTGTGTGTGTTCTCCTCTCCTAATGTGTGTGTGTGTTAGTTCTCCTCTCCTAATGTGCGTGTGTGTGTGTTCTCCTCTCCTAATGTGCGTGCGTGTGTTCTCCTCTCCTAATGTGTGTGTGTGTTCTCCTCTCCTAATGTGCGTGTGTGTGTGTTCTCCTCTCCTAATGTGTGTGTGTGTTCTCCTCTCCTAATGTGCGTGTGTGTATGTTCTCCTCTCCTAATGTGCGTGTGTGTGTTCTCCTCTCCTAATGTGTGTGTGTGTTCTCCTCTCCTAATGTGCGTGTGTGTGTGTTCTCCTCTCCTAAGGTGTGTGTGTGTTCTCCTCTCCTAATGTGCGTGTGTGTGTGTTCTCCTCTCCTAATGTGTGTGTGTGTGTTCTCCTCTCCTAATGTGCGTGTGTGTGTTCTCCTCTCCTAATGTGCGTGTGTGTGTGTTCTCCTCTCCTAATGTGCGTGTGTGTGTGTGTTCTCCTCTCCTAATGTTCGTGTGTGTGTGTTCTCCTCTCCTAATGTGCGTGTGTGTGTGTTCTCCTCTCCTAATGTGCGTGTGTGTGTTCTCCTCTCCCTATGTGCGTGTGTGTGTTCTCCTCTCCTAATGTGCGTGTGTGTGTTCTCCTCTCCCTATGTGCGTGTGTGTGTTCTCCTCTCCTAATGTGCGTGTGTGTGTGTTCTCCTCTCCTAATGTGCGTGTGTGTGTTCTCCTCTCCCTATGTGCGTGTGTGTGTTCTCCTCTCCTAATGTGCGTGTGTGTGTTCTCCTCTCCCTATGTGCGTGTGTGTGTTCTCCTCTCCTAATGTGCGTGTGTGTGTTAGTTCTCCTCTCCTAATGTGTGTGTGTGTGTGTTCTCCTCTCCTAATGTGTGTGTGTGTGTTCTCCTCTCCTAATGTGTGTGTGTGTGTTCTCCTCTCCTAATGTGTGTGCGTGTGTTCTCCTCTCATAATGTGTGTGTGTGTGTGTTCTCCTCTCCTTATGTGCGTGTGTGTGTTCTCCTCTCCTAATGTGTGTGTGTGTGTGTTCTCCTCTCCTAATGTGTGTGTGTGTGTGTTCTCCTCTCCTAATGTGCATGTGTGTGTGTTCTCCTCTCCTAATGTGTGTGTGTGTGTTCTCCTCTCCTAATGTGCGTGTGTGTGTTAGTTCTCCTCTCCTAATGTGTGTGTGTTCTCCTCTCCTAATGTGCGTGTGTGTGTTCTCCTCTCCTAATGTGTGTGTGTGTTCTCCTCTCCTAATGTGCGTGTGTGTGTTAGTTCTCCTCTCCTAATGTGCGTGTGTGTGTGTTCTCCTCTCCTAATGTGTGCGTGTCTGTGTGTTTTCCTCTCCCGTAGCTAAACAAGTTAGCAGAGGACCCTCTGAAGAGGCCGGTGGTTTATGTGAAGGGGGCCGATGCTGTTAAGCTGATGAACATAGTCAACAAGCAGAAAGTGGCCCGCGCCAGGATCCAGCACAGACCACCGAGGGTAAACATTAAAAATATATATAGATGTATTATTGTCACATACACCAGATAGGTGCAGTGTAATGCGTTGTTTTACAGGGTCAGCCATAGTAGCACGGCGCCCCTGGAGTAAGTGCCTTGCTCAAGGGCACATCGACAGATGGACCAATGCTTTAACATGTAGCCTATGTGTGTGTGTGTGTGTGCGTGTGCGTGTGTGTGTGCGATCGCGTGCGTGAGTGTGTGTGTGTGCGCGTGAGTGTGCGTGTGTGTGCACGTGCGCGTGTGTGTGTGCGTGCGTGCGTGTTTATGCGTGTGTGTGTGTGTGTGTGTGCGCACAATTGCAAGTGAATACACAAGCCAAGACATATTTTAGTTATTATGACTCCCAATTAAACCCTACTGTCACACTTCACAAAGCATTGACTGACTCGAGTCCCACAGCTAACAGCTTCAGACATGGGAAGACACTCTAACAGGGAAATCTGAGCCACTCTCTATTCTTAGTTATTTCACATTTCAATTTCACACAGTCAATTTATCAATGGATGTAGCCAGAGGTGCATCTATGCCCAGTTCTGTTATTCAATCCCTGTGTGTGTTTATTAGTCATCAACACATGATGTGTATATGATTTGTTCTTCCAGACTGTTTCAGTGGTCATGCCCTCATTCCAGACTGTTTCAGGGGTCATGCCCTCATTCCAGACTGTTTCAGTGGTCATGCCCTCATTCCAGACTGTTTCAGTGGTCATACCCTCATTCCAGACTGTTTCAGGGGTCATGCCCTCATACCAGACTGTTTCAGGGGTCATGCCCTCATTCCAGACTGTTTCAGTGTTCATGCCCTCATTCCAGACTGTTTCAGTGGTCATGCCCTCATTCCAGACTGTTTCAGTGGTCATGCCCTCATTCCAGACTGTTTCAGTGGTCATGCCCTCATTCCAGACTGTTTCAGTGGTCATGCCCTCATTCCAGACTGTTTCAGGGTCATGCCCTCATACCAGACTGTTTCAGTGGTCATGCCCTCATTCCAGACTGTTTCAGTGGTCATGCCCTCATACCAGACTGTTTCAGTGGTCATGCCCTCATTCCAGACTGTTTCAGTGGTCATGCCCTCATTCCAGACTGTTTCAGTGGTCATGCCCTCATTCCAGACTGTTTCAGTGGTCATGCCCTCATTCCAGACTGTTTCAGGGGTCATGCCCTCATACCAGACTGTTTCAGTGGTCATGCCCTCATTCCAGACTGTTTCAGTGGTCATGCCCTCATACCAGACTGTTTCAGTGGTCATGCCCTCATTCCAGACTGTTTCAGTGGTCATGCCCTCATTCCAGACTGTTTCAGTGGTCATGCCCTCATTCCAGACTGTTTCAGTGGTCATGCCCTCATTCCATACTGTTTCAGTGGTCTACAGTGGTGAGGAACACTGCATGTGATATTTAACTGTAGTTTTTTCTTTTTTGTAGCTAATTATTTTTGCTTTGATTCAAAGAAACCTATGAGTGATTTTATTGTATTTCATCAATAAATGTCAGATTTTGTTCAATAATTCCACAATGTCTGTAGTATTCTCTCTACTAGTCATTTTACAGTGATGTATTTACGTGTAGTACCATAATGAAACACGTATCACATATTTTGTACTACAATATTTTTTATTTATTTATTTTACTAGGCAAGTCAGTTAAGAACAAATTTTTATTGTCAATGACGGCCAAGGAACAGTGGTTTAACTGCCTGTTCAGGGGCAGAACGACAGATTTGTACCTTGTCAGCTCGGGGGTTTGAACTTGTAACCTTCCGGTTACTAGTCCAACGCTCTAACCACTAGGCTACGCTACCACCCCAACTACGCAGTGAAACTGTCGGTATCTTGTTTGTGGATGATCTAAATTAATGTTCCTATGGTATTTCATGATAAATTAGTTATTTGAACCAATGATTCTGCAAGTGCAAGGTTTCTTTAACGATATGAATGTACAATGCAATGTTTTGAACGTTGGACAGCTTGTGTTACAAGTGAATGACTAAATGGCTCTGAAATTAGTGCCAAAGTGATTGTAAAAAACACAAAAAAATAGGATACATTTTTGGCACAAATACAATACAAGGAGGCACTTGAACGAATTGAAATGGGAGATTTATGTGCCTGGCAATTGGCCAATAATTAATAGACATTGTGTAGGAATAAGTAGCAGAAGTCGTGTGTGTGTGTGTGTGTGTGTGTGTGTGTGTGTGTGTGTGTGTGTGTGTGTGTGTGTGTGTGTGTGTGTGTGTGTGTGTGTGTGTGTGCGTGGTTTTCTTCCTTTGGCTGTATATTTCTAAATCAGTCTCTCCCCGGTGTGTTTCTACAGCAGCCTACAGAGTACTTTGACATGGGGATCTTCCTGGCCTTCTTCGTAGTGGTGTCTCTGGTCTGCCTCGTGCTGCTCATCAAGATCAAACTAAAACAGAGAAGAAGCCAGGTGAGGACACACACACACACAATTGGAAGTTTACATACACTCAGGTTGGAGTCATTAAAACTAGTTTTTCAACACTCCACAAATGTCTTGTTAACAAACTACAGTTTTGGCAAGTCGGTTAGGAAACCTACTTTGTTCATGACACAAGTCATGGGGTGGCAGGGTAGCCTAGTGGTTAGAGCGTTGGACTCGTAACTGCCCGTTCTGCCCCTGAACAGGCAGTTAACCCACTGTTCCTAGGCTGTTCTCATTTGCAACTGCGACCTGGCCAAGATAAAGCAAAGCAGTGTGACACAGACAACAACACAGAGTTACACATGCAATAAACAAGCCAATAACACAATAAACAAGTCAATGACACAGTAGAAAAAATAAAGTCTATATACAGTGTGTGTAAAAGGCATGAGGAGGTAGGCAATAAATAGGCCATAGTAGTGAATAATTACTATTTAGCAGATAAACACTGGAGTGATAAATGAGCAGATGATGATGTGCAAGTAGAGATACTGGTGTGCAAAAGAGCAGAAAGGTAAATAAAAACAGTATGGGGATGAGGTAGGTAGATTGGTTGGGCTATTTACAGATGGGCTATGTACAGCTGCAGCGATCGGTTAGGTGCTCAGATAGTTGATGTTTAAAGTTAGTGAGGGAAATATAAGTCTCCAGCTTCAGCGATTTTCGCCATTCGTTCCAGTCACTGGCAGCAGAGAACTGGAAGGAAAGGCAGCCAAATGAGGTGTTGGCTTTGGGGATGATCAGTGAGGAACGTGTACTATGGGTGTGTGTTGTTATCGTGACCAGTGAGCTGAGATAAGGCGGAGCTTTACCTAGCATAGACTTATAGATGACCTGGAGCCAGTGGGTCTGGCCACGAATATGTAGTGAGGGCCAGCCGACAAGAGCATACAGGTCACAATGGTGGGTGGTATAAGGTGATTTGGTAACAAAACGGATGGCACTGTGATAGACTGCATCCAGTTTGCTGAGTAGAGTATTGGAAGCTATTTTGTAGATGACATCGCCGAAGTCGAGGATCGGTAGGATAGTCCGTTTTACTAGGGTAAGTTTGGCGGCGTGAGTGAAGGAGGCACTCCTTCACGGTTTGCAACTGGTTTGTAAATGCACATGGGGACAAAGATCGTACTTTTTGGAGAAATGTCCTCTGGTCTGATGGAACAAAAATAGAACTGTTTGGCCATAATGACCATCGTTATGTTTGGAGGAAAAAGGGGATGCTTGCAAGCCGAAGATCACCATCCCAACCATGAAACACAGGGGTGGCAGCATCATGTTTTTGGGGTGCTTTGCTGCAGGAGGGACTGGTGCACTTCACACAATAGATGGCTCACGAGGAAGGAAAATTATGTAGAAATATTGAAGTTGACACGGGCATGCTGAGGACACGCTGTATATCAGTGGTGCACCTGTACATGCACCTGTATATCAGTGGTGGCTGTTGCCACTTTAAGTAGGAGGATAGGCTCATAGTTATGCTTGGACCAGAAAGAAGTGAATCAAACACGTGGTTTCTACTACAGATATTGTTATAAACCGTCCCCCTCTCCCCAGCCACCTACTCTCTGTCCTCTGCTACTGTCCCCAGCCACCAACTCTCTGTCCTCTGCTCCTGTCCCCAGCCACCAACTCTCTGTTCTCTGCTCCTGTCCCCAGCCACCAACTCTCTGTCCTCTGCTCCTGTCCCCAGCCACCAACTCTCTGTCCTCTACTCCTCTCCCCAGCCACCAACTCTCTGTCCTCTGCTCCTGTCCCCAGCCACCAACTCTCTGTCCTCTGCTCCTGTCCCCAGCCACCAACTCTCTGTCCTCTGCTCCTGTCCCCAGCCACCAACTCTCTGTCCTCTGCTCCTGTCCCCAGCCACCAACTCTCTGTCCTCTACTCCTCTCCCCAGCCACCAACTCTCTGTCCTCTACTCCTCTCCCCAGCCACCAACTCTCTGTCCTCTGCTCCTGTCCCCAGCCACCAACTCTCTGTCCTCTGCTCCTGTCCCCAGCCACCAACTCTCTGTCCTCTGCTCCTGTCCCCAGCCACCAACTCTCTGTCCTCTGCTCCTGTCCCCAGCCACCAACTCTCTGTCCTCTGCTCCTGTCCCCAGCCACCAACTCTCTGTCCTCTGCTCCTGTCCCCAGCCACCAACTCTCTGTCCTCTACTCCGCTCCCCAGCCACCAACTCTCTGTCCTCTACTCCTGTCCCCAGCCACCAACTCTCTGTCGTCTGCTCCACTCCCCAGCCACCAACTCTCTGTCCTCTACTCCTCTCCCCAGCCACCAACTCTCTGTCCTCTGCTCCTCTCCCCAGCCACCAACTCTCTGTCCTCTGCTCCTCTCCCCAGCCACCAACTCTCTGTCCTCTGCTCCTCTCCCCAGCCACCAACTCTCTGTCCTCTGTCCTCTCCCCAGCCACCAAGTCTCTGTCCTCTGTCCTCTGCCCCTCTCCTCAGCCACCAACTCTCTGTCCTCTGTCCTCTCCCCAGCCACCAACTCTCTGTCCTCTGTCCTCTGCTCCTCTCCCCAGCCACCAACTCTCTGTCCTCTGCTCCTGTCCCCAGCCACCAACTCTCTGTCCTCTGCTCCTGTCCCCAGCCACCAACTCTCTGTCCTCTGCTCCTGTCTCCAGCCACCAACTCTCTGTCCTCTGCTCCTGTCCCCAGCCACCAACTCTCTGTCCTCTACTCCTCTCCCCAGCCACCAACTCTCTGTCCTCTACTCCTCTCCCCAGCCACCAACTCTCTGTCCTCTGCTCCTGTCCCCAGCCACCAACTCTCTGTCCTCTGCTCCTGTCCCCAGCCACCAACTCTCTGTCCTCTGCTCCTGTCCCCAGCCACCAACTCTCTGTCCTCTGCTCCTGTCCCCAGCCACCAACTCTCTGTCCTCTGCTCCTGTCCCCAGCCACCAACTCTCTGTCCTCTACTCCGCTCCCCAGCCACCAACTCTCTGTCCTCTACTCCTGTCCCCAGCCACCAACTCTCTGTCGTCTGCTCCACTCCCCAGCCACCAACTCTCTGTCCTCTACTCCTCTCCCCAGCCACCAACTCTCTGTCCTCTGCTCCTCTCCCCAGCCACCAACTCTCTGTCATCTGCTCCTCTCCCCAGCCACCAACTCTCTGTCCTCTGCTCCTCTCCCCAGCCACCAACTCTCTGTCCTCTGTCCTCTCCCCAGCCACCAAGTCTCTGTCCTCTGTCCTCTGCTCCTCTCCCCAGCCACCAACTCTCTGTCCTCTGCTCTTCTCCCCAGCCACCAACTTTCTGTCTTCTGCCCCTCTCCTCAGCCACCAACTCTCTGTCCTCTGTCCTCTCCCCAGCAACCAACTCTCTGTCCTCTGTCCTCTGCTCCTCTCCCCAGCCACCAACTCTCTGTCCTCTGCTCCTGTCCCCAGCCACCAACTCTCTGTCCTCTACTCCTCTCCCCAGCCACCAACTCTCTGTCGTCTGCTCCTGTCCCCAGCCACCAACTCTCTGTCCTCTACTCCTCTCCCCAGCCACCAACTCTCTGTCCTCTACTCCTCTCCCCAGCCACCAACTCTCTGTCCTCTGCTCCTGTCCCCAGCCACCAACTCTCTGTCCTCTGCTCCTGTCCCCAGCCACCAACTCTCTGTCCTCTGCTCCTGTCCCCAGCCACCAACTCTCTGTCCTCTGCTCCTGTCCCCAGCCACCAACTCTCTGTCCTCTGCTCCTGTCCCCAGCCACCAACTCTCTGTCCTCTGCTCCTGTCCCCAGCAACCAACTCTCTGTCCTCTACTCCGCTCCCCAGCCACCAACTCTCTGTCCTCTACTCCTGTCCCCAGCCACCAACTCTCTGTCGTCTGCTCCTCTCCCCAGCCACCAACTCTCTGTCCTCTACTCCTCTCCCCAGCCACCAACTCTCTGTCCTCTGCTCCTGTCCCCAGCCACCAACTCTCTGTCCTCTGCTCCTGTCCCCAGCCACCAACTCTCTGTCCTCTGCTCCTGTCCCCAGCCACCAACTCTCTGTCCTCTGCTCCTGTCCCCAGCCACCAACTCTCTGTCCTCTGCTCCTGTCCCCAGCCACCAACTCTCTGTCCTCTGCTCCTGTCCCCAGCCACCAACTCTCTGTCGTCTGCTCCACTCCCCAGCCACCAACTCTCTGTCCTCTACTCCTCTCCCCAGCCACCAACTCTCTGTCCTCTGCTCCTCTCCCCAGCCACCAACTCTCTGTCCTCTGCTCCTCTCCCCAGCCACCAACTCTCTGTCCTCTGCTCCTCTCCCCAGCCACCAACTCTCTGTCCTCTGTCCTCTCCCCAGCCACCAAGTCTCTGTCCTCTGTCCTCTGCTCCTCTCCCCAGCCACCAACTCTCTGTCCTCTGCTCTTCTCCCCAGCCACCAACTTTCTGTCTTCTGCCCCTCTCCTCAGCCACCAACTCTCTGTCCTCTGTCCTCTCCCCAGCCACCAACTCTCTGTCCTCTGTCCTCTGCTCCTCTCCCCAGCCACCAACTCTCTGTCCTCTGCTCCTGTCCCCAGCCACCAACTCTCTGTCCTCTACTCCTCTCCCCAGCCACCAACTCTCTGTCGTCTGCTCCTGTCCCCAGCCACCAACTCTCTGTCCTCTACTCCTCTCCCCAGCCACCAACTCTCTGTCCTCTACTCCTGTCCCCAGCCACCAACTCTCTGTCGTCTGCTCCACTCCCCAGCCACCAACTCTCTGTCCTCTATTCCTCTCCCCAGCCACCAACTCTCTGTCCTCTGCTCCTCTCCCAGCCACCAACTCTCTGTCCTCTGCTCCTCTCCCCAGCCACCAACTCTCTGTCCTCTGCTCCTCTCCCCAGCCACCAACTCTCTGTCCTCTGTCCTCTCCCCAGCCACCAAGTCTCTGTCCTCTGTCCTCTGCCCCTCTCCTCAGCCACCGACTCTCTGTCCTCTGTCCTCTCCCCAGCCACCAACTCTCTGTCCTCTGTCCTCTACTCCTCTCCCCAGCCACCAACTCTCTGTCCTCTGCTCCTGTCCCCAGCCACCAACTCTCTGTCCTCTGCTCCTGTCCCCAGCCACCAACTCTCTGTCCTCTGCTCCTGTCTCCAGCCACCTACTCTCTGTCCTCTGCTCCTGTCCCCAGCCACCAACTCTCTGTCCTCTACTCCTCTCCCCAGCCACCAACTCTCTGTCCTCTATTCCTCTCCCCAGCCACCAACTCTCTGTCCTCTGCTCCTCTCCCCAGCCACCAACTCTCTGTCCTCTGCTCCTCTCCCCAGCCACCAACTCTCTGTCCTCTGCTCCTCTCCCCAGCCACCAACTCTCTGTCCTCTGTCCTCTCCCCAGCCACCAAGTCTCTGTCCTCTGTCCTCTGCCCCTCTCCTCAGCCACCGACTCTCTGTCCTCTGTCCTCTCCCCAGCCACCAACTCTCTGTCCTCTGTCCTCTACTCCTCTCCCCAGCCACCAACTCTCTGTCCTCTGCTCCTGTCCCCAGCCACCAACTCTCTGTCCTCTGCTCCTGTCCCCAGCCACCAACTCTCTGTCCTCTGCTCCTGTCTCCAGCCACCTACTCTCTGTCCTCTGCTCCTGTCCCCAGCCACCAACTCTCTGTCCTCTACTCCTCTCCCCAGCCACCAACTCTCTGTCCTCTACTCCTCTCCCCAGCCACCAACTCTCTGTCCTCTGCTCGTGTCCCCAGCCACCAACTCTCTGTCCTCTGCTCCTGTCCCCAGCCACCAACTCTCTGTCCTCTGCTCCTGTCCCCAGCCACCAACTCTCTGTCCTCTGCTCCTGTCCCCATCCACCAACTCTCTGTCCTCTGCTCCTGTCCCCAGCCACCAACTCTCTGTCCTCTACTCCGCTCCCCAGCCACCAACTCTCTGTCCTCTACTCCTGTCCCCAGCCACCAACTCTCTGTCGTCTGCTCCACTCCCCAGCCACCAACTCTCTGTCCTCTACTCCTCTCCCCAGCCACCAACTCTCTGTCCTCTGCTCCTCTCCCCAGCCACCAACTCTCTGTCATCTGCTCCTCTCCCCAGCCACCAACTCTCTGTCCTCTGTCCTCTCCCCAGCCACCAAGTCTCTGTCCTCTGTCCTCTGCTCCTCTCCCCAGCCACCAACTCTCTGTCCTCTGCTCCTCTCCCCAGCCACCAACTCTCTGTCCTCTGTCCTCTCCCCAGCCACCAAGTCTCTGTCCTCTGTCCTCTGCTCCTCTCCCCAGCCACCAACTCTCTGTCCTCTGCTCCTCTCCCCAGCCACCAACTTTCTGTCTTCTGCCCCTCTCCTCAGCCACCAACTCTCTGTCCTCTGTCCTCTCCCCAGCCACCAACTCTCTGTCCTCTGTCCTCTTCTCCTCTCCCCAGCCACCAACTCTCTGTCCTCTGCTCCTGTCCCCAGCCACCAACTCTCTGTCCTCTACTCCTCTCCCCAGCCACCAACTCTCTGTCGTCTGCTCCACTCCCCAGCCACCAACTCTCTGTCCTCTACTCCTCTCCCCAGCCACCAACTCTCTGTCCTCTGCTCCTCTCCCCAGCCACCAACTCTCTGTCCTCTGTCCTCTCCCCAGCCACCAACTCTCTGTCCTCTGTCCTCTGCTCCTCTCCTCAGCCACCAACTCTCTGTCCCCAGTCCTCTCCCCAACCACCAACTCTCTGTCTTCTGCTCCTGTCCCCAGCCACCAACTCTCTATCTTCTGCTCCTCTCCCCAGCCACCAACTCTCTGTCCTCTGACCTCTCCCCAGCCACCAAATCTCTGTCCTCTGTCCTCTCCACAGCCACCAACTCTCTGTCCTCTGTCCTCTGTCCTCTCCTCAGCCACCAACTCTCTATCCTCTGTCGTCTCCCCAACCACCAACTCTCTGTCTTCTGCTCCTGTCCCCAGCCACCAACTCTCTATCTTCTGCTCCTCTCCCCAGCCACCAACTCTCTGTCCTCTGACCTCTCCCCAGCCACCAAATCTCTGTCCTCTGTCCTCTCCACAGCCACCAACTCTCTGCCCTCTGTCCTCTGTCCTCTCCTCAGCCACCAACTCTCTATCCTCTGTCGTCTCCCCAACCACCAACTCTCTGTCTTCTGCTTCTGTCCCCAGCCACCAACTCTCTATCTTCTGCTCCTGTCCCCAGCCACCAACTCTCTGCCCTCTGTCCTCTCCCCAGCCACCAAATCTCTGTCCTCTGTCCTCTCCACAGCCACCAACTCTCTGCCCTCTGTCCTCTGTCCTATCCTCAGCCACCAACTCTCTATCTTCTGCTCCTCTCCCCAGCCACCAACTCTCTGTCCTCTGTCCTCTCCCCAGCCACCAAATCTCTGTCCTCTGTCCTCTCCACAGCCACCAACTCTCTGCCCTCTGTCCTCTGTCCTATCCTCAGCCACCAACTCTCTGTCCTCTGTCCTCTCCCCAGCCACCAACACTCTGTCCTCTGCTCCTCTGCTCCTCTCCCCAGCCACCAACTCTCTGCCCTCTGTCCTCTGTCCTATCCCCAGCCACCAACTCTCTATCTTCTGCTCCTCTCCCCAGCCACCAACTCTCTGCCCTCTGTCCTCTGTCCTATCCTCAGCCACCAACTCTCTGTCCTCTGTCCTCTCCCCAGCCACCAACACTCTGTCCTCTGCTCCTCTGCTCCTCTCCCCAGCCACCAACTCTCTGTCCACTGTCCTCTGCACCTCTCCACAGCCACCAACTCTCTGTCCTCTGTCCTCTGTCCTATCCTTAGCCACCAACTCTCTGTCCTCTATTCCTCTCCTCAGCCACCAACTCTCTGTCCTCTGTCCTCTCCCCAGCCACCAACACTCTGTCCTCTGCTCCTCTGCTCCTCTCCCCAGCCACCAACTCTCTGTCCACTGTCCTCTGCACCTCTCCACAGCCACCAACACTCTGTCCTCTCCTCCTCTGTCCTCTCCCCAGCCACCAACACTCTGTCCTCTGTCCTCTATTCCTCTCCCCAGCCACCAACACTCTGTCCTCTGTCCTCTATTCCTCTCCCCAGCCACCAACTCTCTGTCCTCTGCTCCCCTCCCCAGCCATCAACCTTCTGTCCTCACCCCACTTCCATCCCCAGCAACACTGCATACCTGTGTATCACCCCAGTCTAACCCTCTGCCCCCCCCCTCTCCTCTCTCCTCCACCTCTACAGAGTTCTATGAATAGGATGGCCATCCAGGCCCTGGAGAAGATGGAGACCAGGAAGTTCAAGGCCAAGGCCAAGGGTCAGCGTGAGAGCAGCTACGGAGTGTCTGATTCACTGAGCAGTAGCTCCACCTCTGACTGTGCCATCTGTCTGGAGAAGTACATAGATGGAGAGGTATGAGACAGAACACACACACACTTCATAGAAACACACACACACTGTTCAGAAAAACAGTGGCCAGAAAGGAGTTAGCTTCAGGAACAAAAAAGCATGGTCAGAAGCTGAATTTGGTTTAAGAAGTCTGTAGAAATATGTATTCTGGAATCTAATCGAGGGAGGGAGCAAGGGTGGGAGGGAAGGAGGTAGAGAGGTCAGAGGGTTAGGGAAGGAGGGGAGGAGGGGGAAAAGGAGGGAGGGGGAGAGGGAGAAAGAGGTGGGGGCGAGGAAGGAGAGAGGGGGGGAGGAGGGAGGGAGAAGGAGAGGGGGAAGGAAGGGGAGGGGGATAGAGGTGGAGGGAGAGCTGTTCAGTGTTGCTGTATAATAATGTGAAGAAGAGAAACCTTGCTGCTCTGCTGGTAGCTGTTAGCCGTTCACCCATCAAACACCAATCATGTCCTTAGATATTGTCAGCCTTTACTAACCTTAACTGGTCCCGTCCCCTTCTCCTTCACTCCTTCTCTCCCCTGTCCCCCTACC